>NW_007727613.1:207811-208420 GCF_000696425.1 Galeopterus variegatus | reverse complement strand
AAAAGCTAGAAAGGAACGGGATGATATATTCAAAATACTAAAAGACAAAGATTGCCAGCCAAGAATACTCTACCCTGCAAGGGTGTCCTTCTGAAATAAAGGGAAAATAGTATATTTCTCAGACAAACAAAAACTGTGGAAGTTCACCACCACATGACCACCCTTACAAGAAATTCTCAAAGGAGTACTGGGATTGGTTCCTGAAAATTAACTACCTCTGCCATAAAAACCCAAGTAAAATCAAAACCCACTAGTACAATAAAAATGACAATCATGAAAAGAAAACAAACAAACAAAAACACTATCTACAACCCAAGGAACCAACAAACACAGAAAACAAACAGCAAAGCAGAAAGCAAGGAACAAAGGACACCTAAGACAATGAAACAATCAATAAAATGCTAGGAATAAATCAACACCTTTCAATAACAACTCTTAATGTAAAAGGTTTAAATTCCCCAATCAAAAGACACAGATTGGCTGACCAGATTAGAAAGGAGTACCCAACTATATGCTGCCTACAAGAGACCCACCTCACCCATAAAGACTCACATAGACTAAGAGTGAAAGGATGGAAAAAGATCTTCCATGCAAACAGAAAAGAAAAAC
>NW_007727613.1:207177-207676 GCF_000696425.1 Galeopterus variegatus | reverse complement strand
CACAAAAATCAGTAGCATTTCTATTCACCGATAGTGAACAAGCAGAAAGAGAAATCAAGAAAGCCTGCCCATTTACAATAGCCACCAAAAAAATAAAATACTTAAGAACTGAGCTAACCAATGATGTGAAAAATCTCTATAATGAGAACTACAAACCACTCCTGAGAGAAATTAGAGAGGATACCTGAAGATGGAAAGATATCCCATGCTCTTGGATTGAAAGAATCAACATAGCGAAAATGGCCATACTACCCAATGTGATATACAAATTCAATGCAATCCCTATCAAAATTCCAATGACATTTTTCTCAGAAATGGAAAGAACTCTCCAGACATTTGTATGGAGTAACAAAAGACCACACATAGCCAAAGCAATGCTGAGCAAAAAAAAATACAGCCAGAGGCATAACACTACCTGACTTTAAACTATACTACAAAGCTATAATAACCAAAACAGTATGGTACTGGCATAAAAACAGACACACTGATCAATGGAATA
>NW_007727613.1:195791-205796 GCF_000696425.1 Galeopterus variegatus | reverse complement strand
GGGGAAGAAGATATAACAACTACAATTTTTTTTGAAGGTGTTACAACAAGCAAATGGAAAGGACATTCTTGGGTGGGAGGGGGGAGAGGGAGGAGGGAGGGAGGTTTCGGTGATGGGCCATAATAATCAACCACATTGTATATTGACAAAATAAAAAAAAAATGCTTTGTAAGTTCATCTTTTCTAAGAAAACCAATTCAGGAAATAACTTTTGAAAGTCCACATGGTACTCAGTAACTTCCTGGGCTGTATTTTTGTATTTTCACTCAGCTGCTTGGTTTTTCAATAGCCATAGAGTGGGAGGGGGGCACTGGGGGATGAAGAGCACATGACAGAAAGTGAAGGCAGCCAAAGGTCCCACCAGGCTTGGGAAGGGGGTCGGGGGGTTGGGGGGGGCGCATAACTACTTCCTGTTCACAGTTCTGTCCAGATCTGCTCCCTTAGCCTGCTAAAGAGAACCAAAGGACAGCCTGAGGCTATTGCAGGTTTTGTGTACACGTTTTTTGTTTCTCTTTAACTATGTGAATCTAGTTTTTGTGTACTTCTTAAAAAAACTCTGAGAGGCACTTAAGCATTTTCAGATTCCATTCTAAGTAGCCTAGAGGTGAATCTTAAATGGCAAAGAGATTACTTCAATTACTCAGTTAACCTCTAGGCTCTAATCTAGTGTTGTGGATATAGAAATAAGGGTTCTGCCCATAAGAAATTTTCTGTTTCAGGGGAGAGACCAAAAGGCAAGCAATTACAAAAGTATTGAAAAATATTGTCATAAGAGGCATAAAGACTAATGCTATAAGAGGGTTTGGGGGATCTGATAGGGCATGATTTCTCAGGGAAGTATGAACTAAGCTGAGTCATTAAGGGTGAATAAAAATTAATTTATGAAAAACTTCAGGAAGACCAGAAAACAAACAAAAAAACCCATTGTTAGTGGTAATGCCTATTCATTCATTCATTCGTTTGATTGTTTTATTCATTTCATGCATTTACAACAAAAAGCCTGAAAAGAGAAAGTAAAGGCATGGACATTTGGCAGGGTATGGCCAGCTCCTGCATCATGCAAGGGAGACTGAAACTGACAGCTCTGGGTGTCTGGGCATTGAGGTCATCAAAGAGGTGAGCTCTATACTGAAGCCACAAAATGTCTCTCTGGAGTAAGAGGACATCAGGCAGAGGGAGGGAGGGAGGAAATGAAGGAGGAGAGAAAACAGGGGGGGAGAGAGAGAGAGAGAGAGAGAGAGAGAGAGAGAGAGATCATCCCATCAAAAATGCCAGGCTGTCTTTCAAATACCTTGAAAGCTAAAAAGTGCCAGAGTGAGTCGAGAGTCATTTGACATGTGGTTATCTGACCTGGCTGAAATAATCTCCATAATATATTTTTAGTATTCATTCTTATTCCTGAGAGTACTTTGGATGCCAGATGCAAATAAATGTCTCAGTGATTGGAAACATTTTCCCCACTGGATAATGAATTAGCAGTCTAGAATTAGTATTATAGTAATATGTGTTCTTGTTGTATGGATTTAGTTAGTAGCCTAGCGCCAAGAGGTCAATCAGTTCTGTGTGGATAGGAAAAAGAATACAGTTTCTGGCCTGGAAAAGCTGAGGCCCAGGGCCTAAGTGGTGATGCTCCACCCAGGTTACTCCCACCTGTGGGGACTGACAGGATGCCGTCCAGCACCCATCTCAGATAGCTCCCTTCTCTCTCCTTGAGTGCAATGTTCTTTGCACAACTTTTAAAAAAATTTCAGTCATTTGAATTACAAATATGACTTGCATATTGTAATAATTCAAAAGGAAGAAATATATTTAAAGAGAAATTAATAGTCTCCATGGCATCTCAGCAATACCACTTCCCCAGGACAACCTGTACCTCACTTGCATACCTTATCTTTGCTGATACATCCATGCAGCAACACAGAGGGTTTGTCTTAATTTTTAAGGCAATTGAGATCCCTCTATACATATTACTTCATGATTTTCTCTTTTTACATTAATATGTAGTACCTATCCTTCCAGATAACTAAGATTTCCATGTAAAATATACTTCATGCTCTTTAAGACCTTTGTAATAATCTGTACTCGGAGTTTATCATAATATATTAACTATCCCCCTGATTGATGAATATTCAAATTGATTTTACATTTTGATATTCCAAATGTGGTGGGATAATATTTTTGAGATATTGTGCCTGATTTACCTTTTTCTTCCTTCCCACATATAAACAGAGACCCTAGACTCACTGCCTCAGCAAGAGTATAGAAGATATGAAGCAGAAATAGTCCAGAAGAACTTTTATAGGCTGAATGTTTGTGTCCCCTCAAAATTCATATGTTGAAACCCTAACCCCCATTGTGGCTGTGTCTGGAGATGGGACCTCTATGGAAATAATTAAGGTTAAATGAGGACCTTCTTATAAAGGCTCTAATCCTAATCAGTACCCTTATAAGAAGAGGTACCAGAGAGCTTTTTCTATTGCACAGTGAGAAAGTGGCCACCTGTGATCCAGGAAGAGCGCCCTTACCAGAAACTCAATCAGTTGGACTTCTTTGATCTGGACTTCCAGTCTCCAGAACTGCGAGAAAGTAAATTTCTGAGCTTTAAGCTACCTCGTCAATAGCATTTTGTTATATCAGCCTGAGCAGACTCAATATGGACCCCAGTTCTCTGAGCCCCAGCGAGGAAGACAATATTATTATAAATAAAATCTCTTGGTCAGAAACAGTAGGGTTTTCATAAAAGTGAGGCAAAAATTTCTGAGGTAGAGCTGGCTGGAAGGTGAGAAGACCCCATAGAGAAAGTGGCTGGGAAGATGCATCTAGACAGACGACACTGCAGACAGACTCAGAGGATAATGTGTGACAGCAGAAACTTTCCCTTATTTTTTATTTTTTCCATCCTACAAAGTTTTATGTCTCTTTTTGGTTATTTACAGTCCCTGTTTTATGAACAATTTTTTACATCCTTTTTCTCTTTATTTTTCATCAACTTTGTATTAGAGATAGCAATACTTTGATACGTCACCTGTAGATATTTTCTCTTGATATTGTATATGATGTTTATTGCCGTGTACTTTTTATTTTATTTTTTTAAATTTATTTTTTCTTTGGTAGCTGACTAGTACAGGGATCTGAACACTGGACCTTCATGTTTTAACACCATGCACTAACCAACTGAGCCAACTGGTCAGCCTTTCCATGTACTTTTTTTTAAATGTTGTGTTAAGAGATCAACAATTGTTTCCTCTGTGGCTTTCAACTTTTTCAATTAAAAGGGTCATCCCTGCATTCAGGCTATACTAATATTTTCCTAAATTTTATTTTAATACTTCATAGTTTTATTTGTCATAAGATCTCACTGGGATTTATTTTTATGTTAAAAAGTGGGATTCTAATTTTATTTTCTTCCAAATTAAAAACTAATTTTCTGAACCAGAATTGTTAGAGAATTTACTATCTTCACTGATTTATAATGCAATATTTAAAAAATAAGTTTCCATATATGTGTGTGTGTCTATGTATATATACACACACAGACACACACATATATCTTTTTTTTTGAGTGATGTATTTATTGTTCTGTTGGTATTACACTTTTTTTTGTTTTTTAACTTCCTCAGCATTATTTTTGTCCTCTCTCATAATCAAGATATATTTTACATACCATATAATTCACCATTTTAAAGTGTACAATTCAGTGGTTTGGGGTGCATTCACCGAAAGTTGAGCAAACTATCACAAGCTATCTAATTTCAGAATGTATTCATTATCCCCCCAAAAAACTTTATACCCACTAGTAGTCACTCTCCATTCTTCCTTTCCCCAGCCCCTGCAACCAATAATCTACTCTCTCTCTCTGTATGGATTTTCCTATTATAGGTATTTCATACAAGTGGGATGACAAAATATGTGGCCTTTTGTGTCTGGCTTCTTTCACTTACCAGAATGTTTTCAAGGTCCACGCATGCTGTAGCATGTATCACTACCTCATTGCTTCCTATGGCTGAATAATATGCTATGATATGGATAAACCATATATTGTTTATCCACTCACCAGTTGATAGACACTTAGATTGTTTCTATTTTTTGGCTATTATGAAAAATGTTGCTCTGAATATTCATGTACTAGTTTTCGTATGCACATATATTTTCAATTCTTTTGGTTACGTACCTAGGAGGAAAATTGCTGAGCCATGTGGTAAGTCCGTCTTTTAACTTAATGAGGAGATAAAAAAGTTGTTTTCCAAAGCAACTACAACATTTTATGTTCCCACCAGAAATACACAAGTTTCTCCACATCTTCACCAACACTTGCTATTGTCCATCTTTTTTATAATATTCATCCTAATATGTGTAAAATGGTATCTTATGTGGTTTTACTTTGAACTTTCCTAATGACTAATGATGTTTAACATTTGTTTTTGGCTATGTGTATAACTGCTTTTGAGAAATGTCAAAGGTCTTTGTCAATTTTTTGAAAGAAGTTGTTTGTCATTTTGTTGTTGAGTTGTAAGAGTTCTTTATATATTCTGGATACAAGGCCTTTATCAGATATATGTTTTGCAATCATTTTCTCCCATTATTTGAATTGTCTTTTCACTTTCTTAATATCCAAAAGATCCCCAAACATATTCAATCCAAAAAGATCCTCTCCAAGACACATTATAGGCAAACTGACAAAACTCAAAGACAAAGAGATAATTTTAAAAGAAGCAATAGAAAGTGTCAAGTCAACTACAAGAGAACCCACATTAGACTAAGAGCAGACTTCTCAACTGAAACTTTACAGGCTAGAAGAAATTGGGATGATATATTCAAAATACTAAAAGAAAAGAATTGTCAGCCAAGAATGCTATACCCAGCAAGGCTATCTTGAGAACTGAGGGAACAATAGTGTATTTCCCATAATAAAAATCATGGGAGTTCACTACCACATAGCCAGCCTTGAACAAATACTCAAAGGAGTCCTGCACCCAGAATCTGAAAAATGATAATCACTATTACAGATTCATAAGAAAGAGCAAAACCCACTGTCAAAACCAAAATCGAGATGAGAAAGAGAAAGAAGCTAAATCATGTCACTTCAAAAATCCAACTAACACTGAAGAAGAAAAATAAAAGGGGGAAAAAACAAATGATATTCAAAACATATAAACAAAAAGCAATATAAAGTCAAGAATAAAGCAATATGTGTCAATATCAACCCTAAATGTAAATGGATTAAACTCCCCATTCAAAAGACACAGACTGACTGATTGGATTAAAAAGTTAGACCCAACTATATGCTGTCTTCAAAAGACCCACCTCACCCATAAAGACACACACAGACTAAAAGTGAAGGGATGGAAAAAGATACACCATGCAAATAAAAACTAAACATGAGCAGGAGCAGCTATTCTTATATCAGATAAAATAGACTTTAAACCAAAAACCATAAAAAGGGACAAAGAAGTCCATTATATAACAATAAAGGGATCTATCCAGTTAAAAGACATAGCAATCATAAACATGTATGCAACCAACACTGGAGCACCCAGATATGTAAAGCAAACACTATTAGACTAAAAAAGAGATAGATCCTAATATAATAACAGTGAGTGACCTGAACACCACTCTCTCAGCATTGGACAGATCTCCCAGGCAACAAATTAACAAAGAAACACAGGATTTGAACTATGGACCCAACAGACCAAGTGGACCCGACGGACATCTATAGAACATTTCATCCAACAACTAGAGAATACACATTCTTCTCATCAGCACATGGAATATTCTCCAGGACAGACCATATGTTAGGTCACAAATCAAGTCTCAGCAAGTTTTAAAAAACTGTAATCACTCCAAGTATCTTTTCAGACCATAATGGATTAAAACTAGAAATCAATAACAAGCAAAATTTCAGAAACCATACAAGTGCATGGAAACTAAACAACAGACTCCTGAACGGCCTATGGGTCCAAGAAGAAATTAAACAGGAAATCAAAAAATTTCTTGAAACTAACAAAAATAAAGATACATCATTCCAAAATCTGTGGGATGCTGCAAAAGCAGTACTAAGAGGGAAGTTCTTTGCAATAAATGCTTACATTAAGAGAATGTAAAGACTTCAAATAATTGGCCTAACACTACACCTCAAAGAACTTGAAAAACAACAACAATCCAACCCTAAAATTAGTAGAGAGAAAGGAATTATTAAGATCAGGGCAGAACTAAATGAAATAGAGACCCCAAAAAAGACACAAAAGATCAATGAAACAAAAACTTGGTTTTTTGAGAAGATAAATAAAATGGACAAAACCATTAGCTAGGTTAACCAAAAAAAAAAAAAAAAAAAAAAGAGAGAAGACTCAAATAACAAAAATCAGAAATGAAAAGGCATTACAACTGATACCACAGAAATATGAAAAATCGAGATTATTACAAACAATGTACCCCAATAAATATGAAAGCGTGGAGGAAATGGGTGAATTTCTGGAAACATACAAACCAGCAAGACTGAACCAAGAAGAAATAGAAAACCTGCACAGACCAATAACATTCAATGAAATCAAAGCAGTAATCAGAAATCTTCCAACAAAGAAAAGCTTAGGACCAGATAGCTTTACAGCTGAATTCTATCAAACTTTAAAAAAATAATTAATATCACTTCTCTTCAAACTTTTCCAAAAAATTGAAACAGAAGTCGTTCTCCCAAATTCATTCTCTGAGGCCAGCATCACCCTGATACCAAAACCAGATAAAGATACAACAAAAAAAAGAAAATTACAAGCCAATATCCTTGATAATCATAGATACAAAAGTCCTCAACAAAATATTAGCAATCAGAATACAGCAACACATCAAAAAAATTATACACCATGATCAAGTGGGATTCACCCCAGGGATATGCAAGGATGGTTCAACATATACAAGTCAATAAATGTGATATACCACATCAACAAAAAGAAGGACAAAAACCATATGATTATCTCAATAGATGCAGGAAAAGCATTTGACAAAATTCAACAACACTTCATGATAAACACTCTCAGCAAATTAGGTATAGAAGGAAATTATCTCAACACAATATTGATGATTACGAATATTATCCTGAATGGGGAAAAGCTTTCCACACAGGAACAAGAACAAGGATGCCCATTCTCACTACACCTATTAAACATAGTATTGGAAGTATTAGTCAGAGCAATCAGGCAAGAGAAAGAAGTAAAGGGCACCCACATTGGAAAGGATGAAGTCAAACTGTCCCTGTTTGCAGATGACATGATCTTATATAGAGAAAATCCTATAGATTCTACCGAAAAAACTCTTAGCACTGATTAACAATTTCAGTAACATTGCAGGATACAAAATCAACACCCCTAAATCAGTAGCATTTATACTTCAGTAACAAACCAGCTGAAAAAGAAATCAAGAAAGGAAGCACATTTATAATAGTCGCCAAAGAAATATAACGCCTAAGAATCAATTTAACCAAGGAGGTGAAAGAGATCTACAATGAAAACTACAAAACACTACTGAAAGAAGTTAGAGAGTATACAAAAAGATAGAAAATATATCATGCTTTTAGATGGGAAGAATTAACATTGTGAAAATGTTCATTCTACCAAAAGCAAGCTACAGATTCAATGCAATCCCCATAGAAATACCAATGACTTTCTTCACAGAAGAAAGCAATCTCACTGTAGTTAGAGTGGCCATTATTAAAAAGACTGAGAATAACAAATGCTGGTGATGATGCAGGGAAAGGGGTACTCTTCTACACTGTTGGTGGGACTGTAAACTAGCACAGCCATTATGCAAAACAGTATGGAGGTTCCTCAAACAACTACAGATAAAACTACCATATAATCCCACCACTGGGTTTATATCTAAAGGAATGGAATTCATCATGCTAAAGGGATATCTGCACTCCCATGCTCACCACAGCTATTTACAATAGCCAGAATATGGACCCAACCTAAGTTTCCTTCGATGGACAACTGGATAAAGAATGCATGGTATATGTTCACAATGGAATACTACTCAGCCACAAAAAAGAATAAAATTCTGCCATTTGCAGCAACATGGATGAGTCTGGAGAAAGTTATGTTAAGTAAAATAAGCCAGACAAGGATAAATACCACATGTTCTCACTCATAACTGGGTGCCAAGAAGGAACAGAAAGGAAGGGACGGAGGGAGGGAGGGAGGAAGGGAGGACCACAACAGTGCATTGAACTTTCAGAAGGTGAGAACATACCTAAGGCCACTAGGATGGGAGGGAGGGAGGGAAGGGGATTGGGGAGTGATAGATAGTGTAAAGGACATAAAGAAAAATCATGATTTGTAATAATGAATATGCTAATAATAAATAAATTTTAAAAATCTTTTCTGTTCTATTTTAAAATTTTTTCATCTTAATCAGATATGACTGAAATTTTATCAAAGCTGTTTTGATAAAACATTTTAGTAACCTCACATTTTCCAATAATTTGTCAACATAATAATTTGCACTGATAGAATTCTATTGGTAAAACTTCCTAGAATATCTGAAATTAAATTTATAGTAAAATTTTAATACACTGCTGAATTTTGTTTGAAAATATTTTATCTAGAATTTCCCCCTATTTATGAGTAAAATTGGCCTATAATTTTCAATATTTAATAGTCTGTCTTTACCAGATTTTGGTAAAGGAGATATGTGTACCTTGAGAATTACATAAAAACGTACTGTAAAACCGTATTTTAACATCTCAAATCCTTTTGTGTGCATTGGTCTGCTCCAAGATGAAGATCTTGAGAGACCAGGGTAGCAGTGTTCAAACTGTTTACGATCTAGTATCAGGAGAGGGATGAAATCCTGAGAGTTAATTTTCTTCATCTCCTTTAAAGAACATCCTTCTAATTTGGAGCCTGATTTTCTGACTAATTCCTGACTAAATCACCTACCCATTTTTCTCCTACTTCAAGTTTTTTTTGGCATTATGTTGGTAGATTGTACTACGTTGTTTTTCACATGTGTATCATCTCCCAAAAGAGCTTACTGTCATTATAATTGCATTTGCAATGCACCATCGCTTTCAAAGTATTGTCACCATATGTCCTCTGAAAGCTTTGCTGAATTGAAAAAAAAAATGTAATTATACAAAATACATTTTGTGTTTCATATTCTACTAACATCGAACGACCTTTCCAGGAAGTAGTTCATTGCCGTCTCAGTTCTCAATATCATTTTCCAAATGTATCTAATGGCGTTTATTATACTATTTTCTAATTAAAGTACATGTGTCTGTCTCTCAAATTCAAGGGTGAAGTCCGAGTTTTGTTTATCCTTTTATCATTCATATGTGGTACAGCACCTGCTTTACAATGGGGGCACAATAAATGATAGTTATGTGAATTAATAACTTGTGTCCATGTACCTCTATAGTCAATTAACTCATCAACATTCAAAAGAGCTGGTATGTTTGAATACAATGGAGATCATTCTCTTGAAATACTCACTCAGCAACTGGCATCCTGAGTCCTACATTAAGACTCCTCCAGAACATTGTTCAATGTTAGCACCAAACCCTCCTCCCTTAATAAAACAAATATTAGCCAACAAAATAGCATTTATGCAAACATTCTTAAGATTAAGGATGTTCACTTCTCATAAAAAAGTGTTTGAATATAAGGAAATTAAGAATAAAAAGAAAAAAAAGAATGAATAGCATATTGTTCTACTTTTACAAATAGATCTGCCAGCTATCACTTGAACTGTGCTTTATTGGCTAAATAAAACAAGTTTAAAAGACTTGCAGTAATGCAGACACACTAGCTTTTTCCAACTTGGAAATTTTATCATACAATTTTGTCCTCTAATCTTCAAATGTTAAGTGATAATTAGAGTCCACATAGCTTTTCACAACAAATCCTAATTCTAATAACAATTCTGAAGCCTCTGTTCTTTAAAAAAGAATATAATTCTTTTTTTTTTTTTTTTTTTTTTTTTTTTTTTTTTTTTTGTTCCCGCAAAGGGTACCCC
>NW_007727613.1:178322-195590 GCF_000696425.1 Galeopterus variegatus | reverse complement strand
CGCGCCTCGCTCAGCCAGTGAGCGGGAACCGGTCTGTATGTGGGATCCGAACCCTCGGGCGGGAGCGCCGCCGCGCTTCCCAAGCGGCGCACTTATCCAGTGCGCCACTGGGCCGGCCCAAAAAGAATATAATTCTTAAAAATTATGATTTATTTTAAGAAGCAGTTAAATTTGTAATTCTCTGTATAATCCCTTACAAGGTGTGAATAAAGCATTAGGAGCTAAAGAAAGCAAAAGTCATAGGAGGCAAAAAAAAAAAAAAAAAGGAAAGAAAGAAAGAAAGATTCTTACTTATGCAAGAGACAGAAGAAGCTGTATGAATAGAAAAAGATTACTGTTTCCCTTCTTAGAACTAAATGTCTTCAAAAAGAGGCCACAGGGTTTCCTTCCCTTGAAACATCCTTGCACGGGATGGATTCCTATGTTTCTCTGATGTCTTAGCAGTAGTCATGTCCAGCCTTATGAAGAGGGTCTGAGGAAATCTGAGGACGCTATCAGCTATTTGTCATATGAAATAGTACACCTAAAAAGTAAAGGGCTCTAAGTATCTAATAACTGATAAGATCCTAGGAGTGCACAGAAGACACAAGATTCCTGTATCAGAAAGTGTAAGAGTCTTTCTCAGGTCCTTATTTCCCTCCCTACCCACCCCCCTAGTCAAACAATGACCTCACTCCCTTGCATGCACCTTCATCTCCGTGGGTCACATGCTCTCAGCTGAGCCACGGTCACTTCCCCCAGCCACCCGCCTGCAGCTGGATGTGGCTGGTGGGTTTCGCTCACTGATGTGGCTGCCTTATGGCTGCCTGACTTGTCAACTCTTTGTGGTCCACTCTTCACCTCTCCTATTTCATACCTTCTTCTCTTTGCAAGAAGAGTCTCACTCTCAGCTAGTGACTTCTGCTGCCTACCTCACTGACAGTCCCCTACAGCCTTCTGTCCTGCTTCTGTGCCCACATGTCCTGACTTCTCTCCCATGATGTGGTGTCTGGCCCTCGCCCACTGGACATGACTCTAGCGTTCTCCTCCTTTCTTTCCTCTGCATCAGCAGTTTTCCCCCCGTAGTCAGTTTTTTCCATCATTATACAAATATGCTATTATTTCTCCCAACTTCAAAAAAGATTTCTCTTCCTCCTATTTCGCTTTTCTACTGATGTTCCATTCTCTCATTCCTTAAGCAGCAAAAGGCTTCTAAGGAATTACCCATATTTCTTATCTCTGATTTATGCCCTCCCATGTTCTTTTGACCCTAGTCCCATCAGGCTTTCACCCACCCCACTTTAGCTAACAATCCTGGTTGAGATAACTAATGGTGAGTCTTCAGCCCTCATCTTATTTGACCTCCTAAGAGCCTTTGAGACCATCAGTGACTCTTGAACTTTCTCCTACAGCACTGGCCTCCACTTCTCAGGGTTTTGTTGGCCTCTCAATATCTCTCTGACCCCAAAACACTGACTGCCCTAGGACTCCTTCCCTGAACCTCCTCTGTTTTTGTCTATGCTCAGGGGACCTCATTCTAGTCCCATGACTTTAAATACCACCATATGCCAAGGCTCCCTAATTTTAGTAACTTTCCTGAAGCTCTTCCTTAAACTCTAGGCTTCTATTGCCTGGAGTTCACACAACTCCATTTGGGTACTTTTTGAGCATCTCAAACTTAACATATCCTATATTAACCTCTTAATTTTACCCCAAATCTGCTCTCCTGTAGTTTCCTTCATCTATGATAATGAGAGGTATATTATTCCCAGTGTCCAGGCCAAACACTTTGGAATCACCCTTGATTCTCTGCTTTCTCTTACACCCCTCTTGAAATCCTGTTAGCCCTACCTTTGAATAGATCCAAAATTCTACCACTTTTTACCACCTTTTCTGCCACTACCTTTGTTCAAGGCACCATCATCTCTCACCTGGATTATTGCTTAGATAACACCAAAGATTGTATCATCAAATCAGGTCACCAAATCAAAGGTGTTATTCAGTATCAAGCTATACTAATAATAATTTCAAGATACAGAACAGTGCCCTGGATTTTTCTCTCTCTGTTTCGTCTCATGATTCCTTAAGATTCACTGGTTTTTCCTTCTCTCCTCAGAAGCACTCTAGCCCAGGGTAGCAAATGAGGTTTTTTTTGTTTTTTTTTTTTTTTTCCCTTTTTGTCTTTTTTCGTGACTGGCAACGGGATCGCAACCCTCGGTGGCTCGCCCGCACCTCGCTCAGCCAGTGAGCAGCCGGTCTGTATGTGGGATCCGAACCCTCGGCAGGAGCGCCACCGCGCTCCCAAGCGGTGCACTGTAGCAGTGCGCCACCGGGCCGGCCCTGCAAATGAGGTTTTAAATGAGGTCTGAAGCAACCTGATTTTCATAGATTGAGAGATTTCAATCATGAAAAAAAGTATGCATAACATTCCATGGAGGCACTGCCCCACAAATCCATGAATGCCAAGCTTGTTTACCACAGCAGTGCTAGGAACTGGATACATCCTGGTGAAAGCACGCCAAAGATAAGAACAGTCCCACTAGCACAAATGACTTAGCTTTTTTTTTTTTTTTTTTTTTTGCCAGGTCTGCCACTGCCATGTTTACAGGGAGAAGAAACTGGGTCATTGCCTTCTTTCTCTTCTGGAAGCCCTCACTGCCCACCCTCACCTCACATAAAGGGAGTGAGTGAATTGCAGACCTCTTGTTTTATATAAGAAAGTCAACATATTTCCCAATAGTAATGATCTTTTCTAAAGAATTGATTTTTTGTTATTTTTTTCAGGATATATATAGAAAATGTTTTTCATATTTATTTTTTATTATAACATAGTGGATGGTACATATCGGGGGGATACAGAGTTGAATTTCATTACTTGTGAGCAATATGTGATGCTCAAATCAGGGTAATTAGTACATTCAACATTATACAATGTAATCGTTTTTCTCTTCTTATCCTTGCCCTCTACTCAAACTGTTCTGAATCAGAAATTAAGTTGACCATTTAAAAATGTAAGTCGGATCATGTCACCTCTTTGCATGAAGCCTTTCAATGGCCAGACCTTCTTCTGTCCCCAGACCCGGCACCCACCTTTCCTTCTAGGCGGCCTCGGCTCCTTCTGCAGACTCACTGCCCTGCCTACGACTGCACAAAAACCACCAACCCTGCAACATTTTACTTATCAGTCATATTTATTTCCTGCCATCCCCGTGGGAATGTAGACTCCATGAAGTCAGTACTTTTATTATTATTATTGTTATTATTATTATTATTTTGGTCTCTTTTATTTGCAGTTACATATTCAGACCTACCCGGAAATCCGCCTGGGGCACACTGGCACATTGCAGGAATTCAATAAACATTTATAGAAAGAACGAATAAATTTTCTCATTCTCACTTTTAATTTCCTTTAAACGTATGGGTTTTTAAAATTCTTGATGGCACTAGCTACTAGTTAAATGGCATTAGTACTTATTTGTTCAGAGAACCAGCTATTGGTTTTATTCATAAATTCGTTTGTGTTTGTTTTCTAATGTGTTACTTTTTGTTTTCATTTTTCTCTGTTTCTTCGGATCTATGTTTCTTAATTCTTGAGATTAAAAGTTAATTATTGCCATCTTTTTTTAGGTCATACGAGTATTTTATAATACATCTTATCCATAATATACCCATTTCTCTGAGTTTAGCTTTAGCTAAGAGCCTCTTAGATTTTTACATATCATGTTTAACTATCTATTATTCTGCAATTTAATTTTTTCATTTTTCTTTTAACCAAGAGTTAAGAGAACATGGCAAAATTTCTAGCTTTTAAAAAATTTTATGCTTTCTGTCATTAATATACAAACAAGTGCCAATGACCAGGGAACACCCAGACCTTGGCTCCAGACCTGTCCCGCCAGCTCAGCATGTAAGTGTGAAGGAACCACCAGCCTTGTCTGGGGAAAGCCTTTGGTTTACAGCTGTATTATGTGCAAGAATCAGTACATCAGTATTCATGGTTAGGGAAATACAAGCTCCTCTCCTGGAAGGCCTGAGGATGGAGTCCAAATTTGTGATTGTCCAGGATTGATTGCCAAGGCACTGAGCTAAAGCTAGTTTCCATAGATCTTTCCAGAAGGCCAATCCATTTTCTGGAATGTTAGGCCATAAGAAAGCAGTCTGAAACAAGTTAAACTTTACATTTCAATTTTTAACTCAACATCAGTGATTCAAAATTCTTGCCTGGATTTTTTCCTCTCTTTGTAATTTACCTAGATTCCTTTAGGGCATACATGTGTTTGTTTTGTTAAAATTAAATAGTATTTGGAAAAAATGCTAATTCTCTATTTTCAGTGTATAAGGTTGGATGGGTGTGTGTGTAGTCAACCTTAATAATTGTGCTTTTTGGATTCATAGCTTTATTTCTTTTTTGACAATTTATCTTTTATGGGATAGCGAACTAAATATTCTACTATTTTTTTATGTGAAGACCTTTGTATATTTTCTGCAGTTTTGTACTTTTAAATGCTTTGTTATTTAGCAGGAAGGAAAAATGAATATTATATCTTCGTCTGGGTTTGTATACATTATTTTAAGCATTCTTGTCTGGAATTATTTAATTTTTCATTTCAACCTTACCTAAACACTATGACTCCTACTGTATTCTGTCTGCCTTTGTCTAAGACATTCTTGCCCTTTTAATCTTTCTGTGTCATTTTGCTCCAGGCATGTCCTTGGTAGACAGCCTGAAGTTCACATCTTTTAAGGTCATTTCAAGAGTCTATTTTTATAGGTGTTTTATTTGTATTTACAGCATAATAGTTTGGCTTTAATGCTGTAAATTCATTTTATAATATAGATTCTTGATTTTATTACTTCCTTATCCCCACTATATTTGCAATATATTCAGTGTGTTCTTTTTTTCTTTGGTTTTGTGCATTTCTGGGTGGGGTTTTTTTTATTATGCTAACAGGGAAGGTTTATAATAATTTTTGGTCCTTTTGGTAAGTTTTGTTTTCTTTTTTTTTAATAGTGGCTCTTTATGGATTCTTTTTGTTTTTAGAATTAAAAATATACCTTCAGGCACTTAATTCTCTCTATAATGATTTATTAAACCTAGATGGAATCTATTTACTCCCAACTACAAAAAGGAGAAGGTGAGGGCACTTATATTCCCTACTCTAACCAAAAACTTCTCTCAATGCTCCTAATAATTGTTTTTCATATAACATAGGCTTATAATATTACCTTATAGCATGTCATGATAAGCTCTCCCCTTGTTTGGCCCTATTTCAGTTTTTCAGAGGTCGCTCACTGCCATTCCCAATTCTTTTTCAGCCTTCTCATATTTTGTTCAATTTCTTGTTTGGCTGTGTTTTCTTTTCAGGAGGTCCCACGGTTATTATATTCCTCAAGTCTTTACAAATACAGTGGATCTGTTGCCATCCTCTATCAATAACAATATAACAATTTGGCTGTATAATCCTTGGGTCATGGTACCGTTTTCCCCTTCAGGACCCATAGACATTTTTCTGCCATCCCCTGGAAATGACGGCTGCCATGGAAAATTCAATGGTCTGCAAGGCTGAGCCCCTCAGAGGTGATTTGTTCCTACCATTATGCCCATGGGCACTTTTGTTGTGTTGTTGATGTTCACGAACTTTACAAGGGCATGGTTCAGTCTCTATAGTTTTTCTTAGAGTACCTTTCAATGTGCAGGTGTAGAAATGCGTTCCTCATTTAAATCTGAATATTTGTTAGTTTCACGGCCACTTCTCATTTTCAGGGAACTTTACAAGGGCATGGTTCAGTCTCTATAGTTTTTCTTAGAGTACCTTTCAATGTGCAGATGTAGAAATGCGTTCCTCATTTAAATCTGAATATTTGTTAGTTTCACGGCCACTTCTCATTTTCAGAAATGCAACTCTGTTGACAGGGATTTCTTTGTTTTCTGTATGTTTCATCTTTTCTTCTTTTCTTTGTATTTTATGTAATTTTTTCAAGATTATCTTCTGTGTCCCTGATTCTGTTTTCAGAAACACCCTGTTGTTTTTTTCCCCTTCTTTAATTGTAGCTTTTTATTTCTGTGGTAGATTTATTGCTAATTTTCAGTTTGTTGCTAAGGTCTGCCAACCTACTTTTTAATTCTTTACATGGCTTTTCTTATTTTATTTTATAAATATCTTGCCTTGCTTTTCTTATTTTATTTTATAAATATCTTGCCTTTAAAGGACTGTTTTTACAGTTATTGTTTCTTTAAAAATTTTTGCTAGTATAGGGAACGCCTTTTCTCTGCATTTTGTTTTTCTGTGTCCTGGAATAATTCTTCCAATATTCATTTTTCATCTACTGTTTGTTTGCTAGGCTCATTTATAATTATTTTTTCCAAATAATATCATGCAGAACTTTCATATGGATCTTTTCTACTTAACTTCTCTTTTATAAACTAAGACCATTCCATCTAGGCCTGGTGTTCACTCAAGCCTGGGGGTGGGACTTGGTTGGAGGAGAGATGTGAGCAGAGAATCTGAAATTTTTATCGTGCTTGTGTGCATGCATGAGTGTGCATGTGTGTGTGTGGCTCAAGGCCCTATATCTGCTACACCCTCTGCTTGAGTAGGTCTGCCTTCAAAAGTGTTATATTGCCCGCTATGAGGTGAGCATATCACACAGAGAAGTCTACGTGGCACCCAGTGTGTCAGTATGTACATGGAGATCTATACACATATGTAGCAAACTTTAGTGCTTTTTCTCTTTCCTCCATCCTACCTTATTTTCAGACTATTTCTCATTGTAAGGAGGCTAGTTTGCGGAAAGTTAGGAAAGTATGCCATTCCTCCTTCAGAACTGTCCCCTCTGCTTTTCTGTACTGAGGAGCTTAGCCTCATCCCCCACCCCCCACCCTACCCACCAAGAATGTCCCCAGTTTTCCTTTAGCCTGTCTGTCTTCTCCAAATAGCAGTTGCTACAATCTACTTTGAATCTGGAACTGTATGCACTGGCTCTCAGCGTTTTCCCTCCATTTGGCTCAAGGTTTTCACCATATTTGGCTATTTTCTTTGAAGGCTGTACTTTAGAGACTTCACCAATTCCCTTTTTCCTGAAGATGTGAGTTTTGTCGTTCTTGTTGTCTTTGTTGATGTTGGTGTGTTTCAGAGAAGAGGACAGAGGAAAGAACATGCTATTTCTTACCAGAAGCATTCCAGCTTTTTTTTAGCTAATAAATCATTGTCATTATGCTTGACTACACTCCTAGTCGCTGGTCACATGTCACGTGGGCTGGCATCTGCAAACTCTTGAGTGTGCTCATGAGTTGCTTAGCAACCAGAAGTTCTTTTCTTCCTTCCAACAGCCTGCCCCAGCCCTATCCCTACACGGCCCAGCCTACCCTGCCTTAAAATAGAACACGTGGCACATGAGTCACTTGAGAATAGTTTCCAACTAAGAGAAAAGCCCGTTCCTTCCAAAAGGGCAGTGCTAATCAAGAGGGGATTTAGAGAGGGGAACATATTGAATAAGAAATAAAGTGAGTTGTTAATAAATTAAGGAAATATGTTAACAAGACCTTGGGAGAAAGGCAAAGCAAGTTGGTAAAAGGAGAATATTTGTATTTTTTCTGTCCCAAAAGTGAGGTGATCCAAGTACACATTTGGAGTTTCTGCAGATAAAGCAGAATTCAATTGAGAGTAAACTACATATGCCCAGATGCTCTTGGTTGTCTCGATAACATGATTTTCCATATGCTAAAAATATTAGAAAGAAGAAAAGTGCATGCAAGATGAATAGTAAATTGGAGGTGAAACATCTAGCCAAATGGTTGTCTCGATAACATGATTTTCCATATGCTAAAAATATTAGAAAGAAGAAAAGTGCATGTAAATGAGATGAATAGTAAATTGGAGGTGAAACATCTAGCCAACTCCCTTCGGGGTAAGGACTGAAGGGGGCATGTGGCCCAGGTATGATACCATGAGGACAAATTTCTACCCATGTTTGAATGGATTGACTTAGGTCTGTGCACATGGAGGCTTCTGGAGCACTGCGGACTGTCCAGGAGGCCTGGGATCAGAGCAGTGATGGTGGCCTGTGGTCCTGCTCCCTCTCTGTTCTTTCTGAACGTATCAACCTGCTGGTAGGGGCAGTGGGAGTAGAACAGGGAGTCACCAGTACTGTTTGTGCCCCCAAAATGGCTATTATTAGACAGGAATGGAAATAAGAGCATGTGGGTGAAAAAATTATGTTTTAAAAATGTAAAATCATTTTGTATGTTTTCTAAATAAAAGTAGCCTGATACTGAGGCATCAAACGACTTCTGCATGGGATATGCCAAGGTTGAGAGAGAAATTAGTGAACTTTTTTATGAGACTTAAAACCTGTAAAATAAAATCTAAAAAAGCAACTGATAATGCATATGGGAGGGAGGTAAAAAATATATATTAATGAATGATACTAATCAGGTGGAAATGTTTACCAAAATAGATAAATAACAAAAAATATATAATACAATTACACATTCTGTGCATGATATTTTAATATTGGCAATTTTCTAAATAGCATAATCTGATGATTCACTAAGTATGGATTATAGGTTAAATTGTCAACATCTGGCAAGCAAGCAATATAAGTCAAATTTTAATTAAGTTCAATGTTGAATTTTACAGGAACATTGAACACTTTTAAGATTGCAACATACTCTTCTGGAATAAGCGTAAGCTAAATACATAAATCTTACCCACAAACTTCTAGCCCAAGCTGAATGGAATTTCTGCACATCCCATCTATTAGTCATGGGGACTTCCCACAGCGCTCTGATTCATATATTTAACTTCTTGAACCTCAACTTATTCCAGCAAAAAAATAATTATTGATATTTACAAGCAGACTATATGTTTGCCTGACCTTTAAATAAATAAAAGTGTTAAATGCAGGATAGTTATGTGGAAAAACATAGTGGTTCATAAAAAGTGTCCAGGTTGGCATAATGCCATTGTAACCTGTGCAGTTGAGGCCCCAAAAGCTGGAAACCTATGCAAGCCCCATGCTCGGCTGTGTCCTCCTAGTAATGCATCAGGAATATCGGTCAAGCCCCACTTGCATTTGAAAGAAATTTACATCGTTTTTGCTCTGCCAAAAAATAATTTTACCTGGCCTTCTGCGCTCAATGTAAATGAAAGAAATGAACCTTTGCCATGTGCAAAGGCAAATTACTTTGAAGCTGTACTCAAATGGAGATGTCGTTTAGAAGCTAATGTTCTGAGCAACATAACTAGAAGATAACAGTAATTAATAATAAATATCATCAAACACTGTTCCTCACATTTTACAATACAATTGTACCCATATTTCTCAGATTAGGATGCTTTAAGCTTCAGTAAATAAGTCTCTTTAGAATCCCTTGAAAAAAATTATTTTCAAGTCATGTTTTATTTGATGCTGAGACTCTATATTTATTAACTCTGAATATTACATGTTCACATCAGAGCACAGAAATGTTAAAGTCTACCCAAGTAAAATGGTAACTCTGGGTCTAGAAACACCAGCTCCTTCACTCTGACTCAGGATCCCACCTATTACTTCTACAGCAAGTACAGTTAATACTCCACTCAGACTTCAGTAATTTCACAGACTATATTTGAATGACTCTATGGCTTTCGCTGGATATCTTGAGGAGCAGCAGCAATTTCCTTCTAAACATTTCTAATTCTTATCTCAAACTTCCAAAAGGAGTGACCTATTTAAAAAGTGTTCATAAATTATTATAATTTGGAGTCTTTGGAACTAACCATTACTCAGACATGAATTAAATTTCAAATTATGCATTTCAAAAAAGACAAATTACTATCATAATGTATTCTGATACTTAAAGCATTCTCTTTATTTATTGTTTGTTTTTAAAAAGGTCCATTGCAAGAGAAAGTGCCTGGGAATTAAATTACGGTAATTGAAAAACTTGGTAATTGTAATTAAAATGTCTCAAAGATAAACCTGCATGTTCTTATAAAGAACGCAGAACAGAAACGGGAGTCCTTAAGATGAAATCCTGTTTTTCCTCTTTCTGCTCAGTTACAAGTGTTCTGAACTTCTTAAGAGTCATCACTAATGCGGGTATGAAGTGACATGTATAGAGCAGAAAAGTAAGTGAAAATGTGGCAATTAATTGTAAATTTGGATTAATAAATACTCTTAAGTGAACTTCAGTCAAAAAATACCTTACATTTTTGTTAATTTGGTAACCTAATGCATGTGTCTAAACTGATCAAATTTACCACATAACTTCCAAATGTATGTTTCACTTTGTATTGGAAAAACATAAATGAACAAATTTGTTTGAATTTAGAAACTCTAAACTAGTTGTAAAAGAGTACTAATAAAACAGGACTAGCTGGTGAAGGAAACCAGAATATGCCTCCCCAAAATACGGATTTTATAGCTGAAGACAATTAAGAAGAAGCAGATGCAGAAAGCTCTCTGCCCTCTCCCTGTTTGCCTAAAACATAGATTTGCAAAGGTGCCTCCACCCCCCTACTAGGAAGGACAGAAGTTGATCATGGGTGACAACTGTAAGACCCTTGGTTGGAGACAGCACCAGAGGAATCTACAAGCAAACCTTACTGCATTAGTTTCTTCCCATGTATTTACTGTCACACAATTTCCTGCCTTGGGAAGCCAAAAACTGCTTTCCTTTGTTTTGTAATTTCTCTAAAATTATTGTTTTTTTGTTGAAGATGATACATAACCAGAGTTCTAAGCCACTGCTCTGAGTTACCCTTTATTGAGGCTTCACCTGCATGATGTGCGCTGCAATCCTTAATAAACTTGCTTGTTTTTCTTTTCTTTCTTTTTTTTTTTTTTTTTTTTTTTTTTATCCGTCTTTTGCTATAAGGGTTTGTCCTAACTATGAATTTATGAGGATTGAAAGGAAATTATATTTTTCCCTCACAGTGGTATGGAAACCGACACCTTGTTGTACATTTCTCTCCATCAGTTTCTTGGCTTTTTTGTTTTGTCTGGTTTTTTTTGCATAGTAGCAAATATCCCATTTCATTTGTGTTCTCCATACAAGAAAACAGTAAGTAAAAATTTGTAAAGTTCTAATAATGTGTGAGAATATGTTTATTTTTATTTAATCTTGGTATCCTGTAGAGAAAATTTTGTTCGCTCCTTTCTCCAGCATCTTTTCCCCCTTCTTCTGTAATAAAATTTCTCACTGTCTCCTAAAAGCCAACCAGTCTCCACTCTCCATCCATGTAATCCTGTTGGAACTGACTACACTACCCCCAGGTCCACGTGTGGTTGGGTATCTGTGTTAGGCCAATAGTAATGGAATCAGGTAATATATAGGAATTGGCTTATCACGAGTAGTTACGTGACCCACGCTGGGCTTATCAGAGTCGGCAGGATCTTGACTTGAGCCATCAAGAAGAAGACACACAGACTTAATCTGGGGCTTAAGAGGTGGTGAACCTGAGGCTGTAGCTACTGGTGCCTTCTCTCCCACCACACAGGAAGCCCTGGCCTCACCGTGCACCTAAGAGAGTGGAAAGTATGAGCGAAGGATAGAAAAACTTGTCCTGAGAAGATATCGTTTGAGCTTCCAGTTCAAACCATGCCTGAGCCATCAGATCCACCCTTTCTTTTCGGCTTTCTTAGTCAATAAATTCCCTTTTTCTGAATGAAATTTCATTGGGGTTTATTTTTGTTACTTGCTACTGAACATCTTGAAATAATTCAAGGGTAATTCAAGGGACAGGCTCAAATATTTAGAATTGGCTGAGTCATGATAGGATGTGGGTTGACGATGGTCCCTTCATCCTCAGATGGAGAGAGACCACTGTCTTATAGCATTTGTTAATGTCTTTACCTCATTTTGAAGAGTAGGTTCCAGTTTTGAGTAGTTTTGAGAGCACAACTTTCTGGCATGTTTTTGACTGTAAGGAATTATTCTGCTTCTTTTTTTGTTTGTTTAATGATTTTAGGTAGGCTTTGACTTTGATAGTTATCTGCTGATCATTTTTATGTAAAATAGCTTTCTTGAACTTTTAGAATGTGTCAACATGCGCACACATGTATGTCTATTAGTGGAAAGAGAGCCTCTTCTTAGTCAAGAAGAGCTGAAGCTACTAGATTTATTTGCCATTAAATTTTTTTGCATTCTCCTATCACACAGAAAGTATGCTTTCTGAAAAAACGGTATGTCTGTTCATTTCCCTTTTTAGACCCAGATCTTTGGCCAGATTAAGAATGCTCCAACAGCTATAGTGCTCCCTGATCCTCAAGGGGTGATTCGTGTCACTGCAGCATAGCCACCTACTTCATAGGGCTTTGCTCTCTATGGGCTCTGCTTCTCGGACTTCTCCCTAGTTTAATTCCCACTGCACTCTGCAGTCATTCTCCAAATCCTGTGTTTACTGTCATTAAGGAGAGGAAGAGAGAGATCTTTGCTCCACCATCTCCAATAGGATGGCTGCCTATGTTCTCAGGAAGAAAATATTTCTGAAGTTGTCCTTAAACTTGGCTCTATAATGATGCATAATTTAACATTTATTAAGTTCATTATAAAGTTTACTCTAATTATTATTTAAAAATTCAGATCAGGAAAATAATCGTTTTCCTCCTCTGAGTTAAAGAATGTGCTTGGATAAACACACTGTTCCACATCTTATTTAGAGATCATTTACGGTAATATATTAAATTAAGTTTTCCTAATGTAATTTATACACATCTGACCAATGTTTATAAAGTTACTTTAATAATATCCTGGAAAAATGTATACAAAATTTAACTAAAAGTGATGATTAAATGTTGAATATTTACTACATATAGATATATAGTTTACACAGACTGTTTTAAACTATAAACTATATGTTCAAAATCAACTACTTTCACTCTATTTAAAGATTCTATAATGTTAAATGTTTTATCTTTAAATGCCTATATTTTGCATTAAATAAGGTTTACTACTTATGCACTGACATTTTTATTTTAAAATCCTTAAAAAGCTAAGAATGAAAACTAACATAACATGCTTAAATTGTTGAGATTTTTTTTTTTTTTTGTCCTTTTTGAGACCGGCCGCACAGTGCTCAGTCAGTGAGCGCACCGGTCATCCCTATATAGGATCCGAACCCACGGCGGGAGCACTGCTGCGCTCCCAGCGCCGCACTCTCCCGAGTGCGCCATGGGCTCGGCCCTGTTGAGAATTTTTCATAAGTTTATTGAACATACGTAGAAGCACTATATGTTATTATAGATGTGTAAACTGTACCTGTTGAAAGAATGGGTGAACAGTGTATCCATCCATGATCCTTACTCTACTTTGGGCCATCTTACCATCAAGAGGTAATGTCCTGGGTTTTATGCAACAAAATTTCAATTAGCTAGTAGACTCACATTTTCTTGGTTAAGTAAATATTTGTTTTAACCAAAATTAACAAGAAAATATTTTTGTTTCAAAATGTGGTCTACAAAAAAAATAAAATATTTTTTTCCTGCATTAATTAACAGAGTTTGGTGTATATGTTCTTCCCGATTGTCTAGCATGGCAGGTGACATAGAGTCCTTGTGCCTCATCCCCTGCTAGTGCTCATCTTCACCTCCTGTTTAACCTGACATACAGGTAAGGAAAGGAAGCAGCTGTAAAAGTCTAGGAAGGATATTCTAGGCAAAGGAAATAAGAAATGCAAAGGCCTTGAGGGAGACAAGGTGTTTGGTTCAAGAAGCTGACTGGAAGCCAGTGTGAGCAGGAGGAGGAAGGATGTGAGAGAAAATAAACAGAAGAGTAAGAGCCAAATCATGCAGGGCATCATGGACCCGTGAAATGTTTGCATTTGCATTTTTTTTCCAAGCAATGGAAGTCCACCAGAAGGTTTTAAGTGGAGGAGTGACACGATCTGATTTACTTTATAGAAAGTGGCTATTGTGTAGAGATGGCTTTGGGGCAGCTAAAAGGAGAGCAGCAAGAGTCAGGAGTAGTGCCCACATGAAGAGCCATGAGAGCCTGGGTTCTGGGTGGCCATGCATCTGAGAGAAGTGGAACGTGCCAGACACCTGCTGCTTGCTGGAGGTGGCAGAGGTATAGCAAGGTGTTCAAGCTTAGAGGAAGAGATAGAGTGACAGAGAACTTAAAAATTACATTTAGTGTAACATCCCTGTAGCCCTTCACACGTAAATGTCAAATAGTCAATTGGCTATGCGTGTCTGAAACAAGTATATCAGGAGGAGTATTAACACAACTGTACGCGTGTGGGGTGTGTGTGTGTGTGCGCAAAGGTACTTCAAAAGTTCATGGAAAAATAGAATTAAAAGATAATTTGACTCCTTCCATGAACTTTTTGAAGACCCCTCACGTGTGTGTATAATTTAATTACTTATATTGTGATTAAACGATATTTTAGCTTTCTTTTAAGCATTTGAGTCCCCTGATAAATTCTCAAATCTATTTATAAAGTACANACACGATCTGATTTACTTTATAGAAAGTGGCTATTGTGTAGAGATGGCTTTGGGGCAGCTAGAAGGAGAGCAGCAAGAGTCAGGAGTAGTGCCCACATGAAGGGCCATGAGAGCCTGGGTTCTGGGTGGCCATGCATCTGAGAGAAGTGGAACGTGCCAGACACCTGCTGCTTGCTGGAGGTGGCAGAGGTATAGCAAGGTGTTCAAGCTTAGAGGAAGAGATAGAGTGACAGAGAACTTAAAAATTACATTTAGTGTAACATACCTGTAGCCCTTCACACGTAAATGTCAAATAGTCAATTGGCTATGTGTGTCTGAAACAAGTATATCAGGAGGAGTATTAACACAACTGTACGCGTGTGGGGTGTGTGTGTGTGTGTGTGTGTGTGTGTGTGTGTGTGTGTGCAAAGGTACTTCAAAAGTTCATGGAAAAATAGAATTAAAAGATAATTTGACTCCTTCCATGAACTTTTTGAAGACACCTCACGTGTGTGTATAATTTAATTACTTATATTGTGATTAAACGATATCTTAGCTTTCTTTTAAGCATTTGAGTCCCCTGATAAATTCTCAAATCTATTTATAAAGTACAAAGTCACAAAATCTAACCTAAGATTTAAAAATAATTTTGCAAAGCAATATTCTTCATTTAATTTTAATCAGATAAAGGAATCACTAAAGTAATTTGAGCTAACAGAAGCTTTTTAGATGCAGATAAAAAAGAAAACAGTACATTTCACTGGAATTAACTAGCTGGAACAGGTTAAAATTTTAATTGTATTCTTTGCCTGTCATTTTGTCTGTTATCTATCATTCCTGGTATCTTGAAATAACTCAGGGAAGAAATGAGATAACTCTCTTTAGCACTGTGATAAATAATATCTTTTTTCAAGAAAATTCACTTTTGACAACTGTTAATTTTTCTGGAAGATCCTTTGACTTCAAAAAAAAGCTACAAAGTATTTACTCTTGTTTCAGGTAAAATTAAATAACAATTGACATATTAAATTTTTTTTCATGACTGGACCTTAAATTGGAATAATTAAATGAGCAATCCATTCTCAAATATCAACTGGCAGGAACCAAAGACAGGTAAATTAGAAGCAATTGTTTTGTTCAGTGTTGGCTTTGAGATTGTGAGTGTCTTTTGATTTCTTGACAGTTTAATTTTATGCTAACTTCAAGTTATCATAAAGTACAATAATGAAAAATCGGGCTTTGGTCTACTTGAAGGGGATGGAGAAAATCCATAAAAATTGTCAAACTCATTCAAATAAGCTTTGAGGTAACACTACAGAAAAGGGGAAATAGATTAATTTTCTCTCGAAAGTAGTGCTACAAGAGCAATTGCCTGTGCTAATATGTAGTAAAGTTACACATCTTTAGTAAAAGAAAAGATAAAGATTAAAGCAGTTGTCCAAAAACAGTTACACAGGTTGATAATAGAATACATAATATGCATGTATGATAGAATATGTAACATGTATGTGTGTTAGGCAGGGTTCTCCAGAGAGACAGAATCAGTAGGATATGTTATAAATATATTAGTGGAATTTATTAGGGGAATTAGCTCACACAATTGTGAAAAAAAATCCCACAATAGGCCATCTGCAAACCAGATGCCAGTAGCATGGCTCAGCCCAAGTCTGAAGGACTCAAAACCAGGGAAGACGATGGTGTCCTTGGTGTTTAAGTCCTGGAACCCAAAAGCTGAAGAGTCTCGAGCTCTGATGTCCATGGATAGGAGAGAAGAGTGTATCCCAGCTCCAGCGGATCGAGAGAGAGCTTCACCTTTCTCCTCTGTCTTTTGTTCTCTCCGGGACCCCAGTGGATTGGATCATTCCCGCCCACATTGAGAGTGGGTCTTTCCCACCCAGTCCACTCAGGCTGTTATACCAATGTCTCCTGGAAACAACCTCATGGACACACCTAAAAAAGATAGCTTTACGAGGTTTCTCGGCATTCCTTAATGTAATCAAGCTGACATCTAGAATTAACCTCCCCGGTGTGTGTGTGGTGTGTGTGTGTGTGTGTGTGTGTGTGTGTAATATGTACGTATTATATTTATCACTAACCATTCATTTGTTCTTTCAAGAAACTTATTGAGTGTTTTCTGTGTGCCAGGCAAAAAGGTAGACCATGCAAACAATGATTTAGGCAGGCAGGCAGGCAGGCAGAGAGAAAGGCAGGTACAATCTCAGCCCTCAAGAAGATTAAAGTCTAGTGGATGAAAGCAGACACACAGCAAATCACCATCATACGATATGGTCAGGGAGTTGGAAATGAAGAGGAAGGGGACCAGAGAATGGCAAAGGCTGATTGTTTCAGTTTGAACACTGATGTGTGGACATAGCTCTAGGGTGGAAACCTAGAGAAAGTCTGATTCCTGTGCGGGCTCACACTTCAGACGTCTCATGTCAGGGAGCCCTGCCCTGTTCGCCCTCCACTCATGCCCTGTAGATCCACTTCGTCCGTTTGCACTGGCTTCGGGAGGCTTAGTGCCTGTACTGATTTTTATGAGTTCTTTGCCCTTTATTCCTTTTCCCTTCTCTGTCTCTACATGCTCATAGAAGCCCGAGGTACATAGTTTCTGTTCAACAGTCCCAAGGTTTAAGTCCAGCTTCACTGCAAATTAGAAGCTATGGCATGCAGCCAGTTTACTTTTGTCTCTCCCTAAAGTTGACTTTATTTCAACAAATTCCAACTCTCCCTCTGCAGAGAATTGGTTGATTTTACAGGCTAAACTAGCTTCTTTTGTCAGATCATCTTTACTACATGAAAGCTGTCTTCCTACATACACACTGAAACAAACTTTCATCAGAATCTCTCTCTCTCACACACACACACACACACACACAC
>NW_007727613.1:168346-177340 GCF_000696425.1 Galeopterus variegatus | reverse complement strand
CACACACACACACACACACACACACGCACACTATTCTGATCTTAACCACTCATTGTATACACAGAAATGTGGAAGTAAAACAAATTCCACGGAATGACAAGCTTCAACTAAATGTAAAGTTTTAGGGACAACTTCAGCGTGATGTGAACAGAAACAATGCAGTATTATCGTTGGTATTTTTTTCTCTTGTGATTAGGACAGCTGAGGTCTGTGAGGCTGCCTTCAAGGCCACCAAAGGTCAGGTACAAAGTGAATCCTAAGGTAGTGCCAATAAACAGGGCTTCTTTAAGATTTCACCGGATTTTGGTAAACATGTGGGAATGGGTACCTTTTACTAGTTCCTTTTTTTTTTAAATGGAAGGAAGACTTTATTCCTCTTGGCCAGGAAGGAAGAGAACTAGCAGATGGTCGTGCATAGGACCCCCACCCCTCACCTTTCCTGGAATCAAAGAAGACAGGCAGCGCCATCGAATAGTTTCCTCTGCCCCAGTGAAAGCTGAGAGACCAGAGGCTGGCTGGGGGAGGCGGGCGAACGCAGCAGGGGTGGGGCGGCTGTAGTGATGGGGTGGCCAGGACAGGCAGGAGGTCCAGGGCTAAGGGGAGGAGAGTGGGGGAGGCATGGGGGCACTTCTCTTCTTGTCTTGGGAGCTGCCGGCTGGCATGGGCACTGGGCTCAGGGCACCATGACATGGTAGGTGCTTCCTGGGATATGCTCATCACCCCACTTGCCCACCCGTGTGTACTCCCGCTTGTCCTAGAGCAGGTAGGAGATGCTGTAGAGCCGCCTGCCCACGTGCTTCTCCAGGATCTCCTTGCAGGGTGTCCTTGGCCGTGGCCTCCACAGCAGCGTGGTGGTGCCCACTTTGCTGAGGTCCACTGTGAAGCTGCTCTTCTGGCCTACGTAGGCCCTGCTCAGCCCAGGCTGTTGGCCACCATCTTGCTGGCATCACCAGGACCTAGGCCCAGGGCTGCATGCTGGCAGGGACCAGTAGCCTTGGTCAGAGAGTCCACAAACACTGATGACATCTCGTGGAGGCTGAGGTGGCTGACAAGATGTGAGCCTGTGACTTTGGCCTTGAAAGGGCTGCTCCAATGTCTAGGAGCTGCCATACTTGATAAGCCCCTTTTTAAAACAACTTTATTGGAGTATAATTTACATTCAATAAACTGCGTCCATTTAAAACACACAATTCAATGGCTTTGGAGAAATATATACTCCATGAAACCACTGCCAAAATTAAAACCCAGAGGGCCGGCCCGGTGGCGCACTGGATAGTGCGCCGCTTGGGAAGCGCGGCGGCGCTCCCGCCCGAGGGTTCAGATCCCACATACAGACCGGTTCCCGCTCACTGGCTGAGCGAGGCGCAGGGGCGATGCCGAGGGTTGCGATCCCGTTGCCGGTCCCCAGTCCGGTGCAGGGGCAACACTGAGGGTTGTGATCCGTTGCCGGACACGGAAAAAAAAGACAAAAGACAAAAAAAAAAAAAAAATTAAAACCCAGAACATTTCCATCACCCCCAAACCTTTCCTCATGCTCCTTGGAAATCCATCCCTCCCTCAGTCCCTGGCACTAGGCAACCACTTATCTGCTTATTGTCACTGTAAATTAGTTCTCATTTTCTAGAATTTAATATGAGAAATGTAGTGCATATGATTTTGTATTTGTTCTTTTACTCAGCATAATAATTTTGAGGTTTCTCCATGTTGTTGCTGTATTAGTCATACAGTCCTTTTTATTGCTAAGTCATATTTCATTGTATAGATATACCAGAATTGTTTATCCTTTCACTGTTGATGGACATTTGAGTTGCTTCTAGTTTCTGGCTATTACAAATAAACCTGCTGTAAACATTTGTATACAATTCTTTATGTGTATCTAAATTTTATTTATCTTGAATATACACCAGAATGAAAAGGCCGGGTCACACTGTAAGTGTATGTTTAACTTTTTTAAGAAGCTGCCAAATTGTTTTCGAAGTGGTTGTAGCATTTTTCATTCCCACCAGTGTCTGAAAGTTCCAGTTGCCCCACATCCTCATCCGCTTTTTGTGCCATCAGTCTTTAATTTTACTGGTTCTAATAGATGTATAGTGGCACCTCATCTACATTTCCTTGATAAGTAAAGTTAGTCAATATCTTTTCCTGAGCTTACTTACCATTTATTTCTCTTCTTGTGTAAAAGAAATGTATAAATATTTTACACTTCCTAAAGGGTTATTTGATTACTTCCTATTGAGGTCTACCAGTTTTTTATATGTATCGTATACAAGTCCTTTGTTAGATATATGTATTGCAAGTATTTTCTCCCATTCTGTGGCTTTCTTTTTTCTTTTATTAAAAGTGTCTATGATTTTGATAAAGTCTATCCTTTGATAAAGGATAAAGCCTATCCTTTGTGTGTTCTGAGCAATATTTGCCTACAAGAAGTTTGCAAATATTATTATACTTTCTTCTAGAAATTTTATAGTTTTAGTTTTACATTTAGGTCTACAAGACATTTTCTGTTAATTTTCAAGTATGATTTAACGTAAGGTTTGATGTTCATTTCTCCTCCACATGAACACTCAGGCATTCCAGCACCATTTCTTTTATCCATTGAATTGAATTGGCAAATTTGTAAAAAATCATTTGACCATGTATGTGTAGGTTTATTTCTGGACTCTATTCATTCAATTAATCTATGTTGACCCTTTCACCATCACCACACTGTCTTGATTACACTAGATCCAGCCTCATTCAAACTTTCAGATGACTGAAGTCCTGACCGACATCTAGACTGGAACCTCATGGGAGATCCTAAGCCACAATTGCCCAGCTAAACCACTGTCAAATTTCTTGCCTATGGAGTAAAGGTGATTATGGTAGGAAAGACTACCTAAATGCACTGGAACTGTCTCTATCTACCTAAATAATGTACCAAAAGAGATACCACCTTTCAAAAAGAATTGCAGAGATTGGTGCCACCACTGAGGACTTGAAANAAAGAGATACCACCTTTCAAAAAGAATTGCAGAGATTGGTGCCACCACTGAGGACTTGAAAGATATGGGGATGGTGATTCCTACCACATCCTCATTCAACTCACCTGTCGGGCTTGGGTAGAAGACAGATGAATCCCAATGAATTATAGTGATTACCTAAACTTAATCAGCTAGTGAGTCCAATTTCAGTTGCTTTTTCAGATGTAGTTTCCTTGCTGAAGCAAATCAACACACCCTCTGGGACCTAGTATGCAGCTATTGGTCTGATGAATATAGAAGATTCCCTAGGGTTCCTTTTAATGTACCCATTTTCCGATTTAAGTCCGTGAAAAGACTCGAGCAATCCAATCCAGGAAGGACTTCTTTCTTCAGAAAGATGTGCTAAGTCACCCCAGTTTCCTTGCTGAAGCAAATCAACACACCCTCTGGGACCTAGTATGCAGCTATTGGTCTGATAAATATAGAAGATTCCCTAGGGTTCCTTTTAATGTACCCATGTTCCGATTTAAGTCCGTGAAAAGACTCGAGCAATCCAATCCAGGAAGGACTTCTTTCTTCAGAAAGATGTGCTAAGTCACCCCATGTGTAGGAAACCAGAGCTTGCTGGAAGCAAGGAAATATGGAATAGGTATTGGAAGATGGTTATATGAGTAAGTACTAGGTATTACAAGCACAGGACCAGTTGTGGAAGTGAGCACTGTGATAGTTATGAGCATTTTTCTGATTTTGATATTAATACGTTTGAAGACATTAACAAGTTTTTTCATTTCCTCTCCTATTCCCCTATCAGCTACCATAAAGCATGTTAATAGTACTTAAATTTTACTTCTCATATCAAAGAAAGAGAGTGGCTTAGAAGAGTGAGCTTACCCAAAGATGGAGAAGGGACATTGCATCCTTTCCTGGGGAGAAAGGTCAGTATGTTTTCTACTGTATACGAGTTGTATGTGAGTTGTAGGAAGTCAGGTGGAAGTACGGCTTTATTACTTGGACTTTAAATACTATTATAGAGTGTTTATGGGTGCCAAGTTGACAAGGGGTGGACTGTGGTGGCTTTGTAATGTGTCAACTTGACTAAACTAAGGTATGGTTCCAGACTTCCCTTCCTGGAATCTTTCCCATGGCGGTGGGGTAGAAGACCTTCTGCGCAGGTCTGGCGGGTGAGAGGGAGGCAGCAGCCGTACATCCAGCAGGTGCTTCTGCTGCCTACACCTGTCTTTGCCACTCTGCTGGTTCATCTCTTTGGAACTGAGCAGCAGCTGGGCCTGCAGTTTCTCCACCTTGCCCTGATTCCTCCCTCAGCTTTTCCAAGCCCTGGTCCAGGTGCATATTTTAGTCCTTTAAGAAAGAGCACCATTTTCTCCTGAAGGCCATCTACAACATTAAAGTTAGAATTGTCGAGAGACTGACCAGATCTAGTCCATCCTCATGGGTTTCAATGCATGTACATGGGTTCCAGTTCCACCCTTTCTCTCTCTCTTTATATTCATCTGTCCTTCCTAATTGCCTTCCTTACAAAAGTCAAGGTCCAGATCAGGCATGAAGACAACAGCTTAACAGAGACTGGCTAACCAGCTCTTAACAATGTGAAAAGTCAAGTTCCTGTAATAAATTCCTTCATATAAATATCACATATCATATGTTTTTATATATTATATTACTAAATATTACATAATAATATTATATATCATATATATCTTAGCAGTTCTGCTTCTCTGAACTCTTATATACTACTTCATACAAAAGAAGAAAATACACTTCTATAAAATACCATTGCAATTAAGAGTTTATGAGTCTTTGGGCTCAGAAGTGTTTTTGTGAATGTCCATGTAGCAAGAAGATAGGATAATTGCTTTTCTATTTGCTATAGTAAGAATTGGTTTCCAGACATGATTTCCATTTCAGATTTTATCAGTGCATTTTATATTCCTAAGTGTAATCGATCTTTAAGTATTTTCCATCTAGGGAGATGCTGAGTCTCAACATTACCATCAATCTGGCCAACCCACTTTGATATTTGGTTATTTGCACTTGTCATGTGTTGACCAGTTTTAACAGATAAGATAACATTTTTTGATGTACAATTGCAGATCTTGAGACATGGGCCCCCATTGTGCCGTATCTTTCTCCCTCCATGCCTCAGTGAGCTCTGTGTTCCCGCTGGTTCCAGGGGCTCCCAAAACGCAGATGCAAATCTGCATATGGGAATGTGTCTGGCCTCATAACCTTTCCTTTGGTACACACATTGGTATCCCACTGCTAGCCAGCTGCCACCATCCTATATAATTCAGACCACAATGCAGAAAAGCTATATATTTACAGAGCTTTTAACACAATCAGTTACAAAAACCATTTAAAAACAAATTGTTACGTTATTGATTGTGGACTTGGCAGGGCCTTTTGTGGTTGGCAGCATGCAGCATGCTGCTTGTATTTCTCCCCATTAATTTTCTTCCCGACAATAGGGGGTAAACCACCAGCTGGGATTAAGGAGAGAACACATCTGACAAGTGTGTTATCCAGACGCGCAGACCCAGGATACAGAGCGTCATCAAATGACACTGGTTATTTTGCTAAATCATCTGTAGATATGTTTGTTTTGTACCATAGGGCAGTTTCACTGAGCTGTGTATGGTACTTTTAAGAATGGCATTAACTGATACTGCTTTCATAAAAGGCTTAAATAAACTACATTAAGTGCCAAAAATGCTTCAAATTAGCATTCGATTACCAAAGATAATCTAAGTATTGTTTTTAATTGTACAATTATATTGCCACTATTTAGCTTTTTTAAAGTCCTGAGTATATTCTTTAAAAGAAAAGGAACAACAGGACATATAATTATGTGAACAGGCTGTGTTTCACCCGCCTAAGTTGCTTCACACAGCTCTACGCTGCTGGTGCAGGCTTGGAGGTTCCCGTACACCTGCTAGGGATGCGTCTTCTCCGCCACCCTCTCCTCACTTCTACCACCTCCAGTCCATAGAAACTCCATTTGGCAAGGATGCTGATATTCAAATCTTTTTCTGGATCTCCCCATTCTGAACTTGTTATTATGTATCGCGGCTTCCTTCTCAAAGCAGTTAAGCCTCAGATTCCAGGATGCAGAGTTGCGTGATTCACTTTCCCCTCTAAAACTTCTGCATCTCCCCTATGGGAAGCCCACCTCACACTCACCAGCAGCCCACCCCTCACTCACTTCACAAGGCCCGGCACACTGTGTTCAGGTGATCTGTTTGAGACTAGATGGTGTCCATCTCCACAGGACAACTGCTGCTGTCACTCAAAATGCTTGGTCTCTCTACCTCTAAATGTTTTCTATCTGGCCTCATTTAACACACTCCTCATGATTTTAAATAAAACATCAGCATTCTTGTGGTGAAAATAGGATAATTTAGTCAGGCTCCCTTGACATTTCTTGTAAACAAGTCGTGTGGGTGGAGTTGGTGTGCATGTGCACCCATGTATCTTTCTAGTTAATTGCTTTTGTGTGTTCTGCAGTTTGTGAAGCAGGCTGGTGGCAGAGAGCTCCAGTCTAATAATAGAGCATGTTTATTCTGATGGCAGCTGCTCAGTTTCAGTGTTTCTTTGGACTTTGCTGGTAGAAGTTGAGTTTTGGAGTTTCTCTTTGTATTGCTTAGCTCTCAGAGGTGTGTGTACTGAATAAAGACTAGTCCTACTTCAGCCAAAGCTCCAAGGGACTTATTGCTGTTACCTAGCTCATAGACCTGCACATGGGTGGTTTGTGAACAGGCTCATGGGTCTGTGAGCTCCAGACCCTAGCCCTAGCTCTACAACTATCCAAATGCTTTTTGGAAAAGTTACTATGAACAGATCTAGCAGTCTTCACATTTGAAATACATATAATCTATCAAGAGGCCCACGTGGGTACCTATAAAATGACTTCCAAAATAACCAACTATCCATTTTTAAATATGACCTCTGAAATAAAACCATTTTATACTACTCTTATACAGATTTCTTTTCCTCTTTGCCAACTCCTTCCATTCCTTCTACTTCATCACAGCCAAAAACCAACTCACAATTTAAAAATTAGTTTTGCTGTTTAGAGGATTTTTGATCCAGAATGATCTGAACACTTATTGAATCCTTTTACTTTGCTTGCATTTATCCCCCCAAAATAACGCCAGCCTCAAAATATATTTATAGGGTTAGAAGTCAAGACAATGCCTATGGGATGGAGCACTAGGACCAGTAATGTAGAAAGAGGCCTAAGGGCAGGGGAGGAGGGGGGGTCTGTGTTGCTGGTAATGTCCAGTTTCCTGATGGGTGCTAGATGGATGAATGTTTTCTGTTTGTGAAAATATATCAGTATGCTTGAACATAATTCATTTACTTTTATGTATATTTAAAATATTTAAAAATTGTTTTTTTGAAAAAAGAAGAAAATCAGAGTATTAAAATCATCCCTAAATCTTCATTAACTCCGTTTCTATTCTGCTCACAAATTTAACAAATAGAAAACATATGGAGAGCATTATAAAAGATCCGAGGCAATGATTACTTTTATCATTGATTTCTTCTATTTCTACAGTCACAATTATATTTCTAGCCAATATGAATATTCTTTGAGCAGAAGTAATTTGTCCTAGAGCTCTTCCCACTGACCAGCTTCCCAATATGCTGCCATGTCACATGGTCTGATTAGGTGGTTCTAAGAAAGTATCTGATGAGGCTGCATTTGAATTTATGATGCAAATGACAGATATCAGAGCTCTCGAGCACTATGCTAGAGGACAGTAATGATTTCTGTAATTAATACAATTCAAAGAGCTGACACGAGTGTTGTTATGTCCTTCCTATGAAACGTGATTAATAGTCCTCATTCCCTGTAGCCGATTTGTCTTCGAGCTTTTTTATATCAGAGAGATACGGAAAAGTAATTAAAGCCAGAATCTTGCTATGAGGTCTTTTACAAATTCATATGTATTTGCTGTACCTCTTATGTGCATGTGTGCACATGATATGTGCATGCACACATACATGTACAACACACGCACATGTGCACTCACACACTCCTTTTTGGGAAGAGCTATGATATTACAAGTAGCTGGGCAACCTGTTTGAAAAATAGAGAACAACGGATAAAAGAATTCAAAAGCACAAACCATTCAGTCCTAAATAACAACTTTCTGTATGGCATATTCTTCTACTGTTTCAATAGGGTTCAGATTAAGAGGAAATATCCAGGCCAAGATGCATTGCTCTCAGAATCAGTGAAAATAGAATAAATGATTGGTGGAAAATGATCCCATCATGTATCTGTCCCCATAGTACAGATGGACTCAATTCTTCAAAGATAAGCATTTATTGAGCACTTCCTATGGGACAGGCCCTGTGTTAGGCACACGGGAAATCAGCAGGAGTGAGACACAGTTCATGTTCTCAAGGACTGTATGGTCGACAGGAGGACACAGACCGATGGATATGTAGTTGTGGCATGGTACTCAGCAGGGAGTGAGTGCATAATATTTGTGGTTATTTACTTTTACCCTGTTTCTAAAACAGTGAACCTTTTCAGTCTCCCAAACATAGCAAGTTGTATCATTTACTGCCATCTTAGACAGCAAACCTAAGAGTTGATTTTTGCCTATTTTTATTTCTTGAAATAAATACAGAGAGAATTCTTAGGCTGACACTCATAAGGAACTTCTCTGCGATTCATAGATAGACTGGCCAACCTTATGCACATTAGTCCCCAGTCATTATTTCCAACCCATGTGCTAGGGATTGGATGTCCTCCCCAAACTCACTGAGGCTTGGTCCCCACTGTGACAGTGTTAAGAGGGTGGGAAATCCTATTATGCTAATTGAAAGGTGGGACCTTGAAGCAGTGATTAGATTGTGAGGACCGTTCCCTAGTTAATGGACTAATCCATTGATGGTTTGACGGTGGTCATGGGTGTGGTTCTGATGGCTTTAAAATGAGAGCCTGTGAGCAGCTCTCTCTAGACTTCTGCTATCTCTGCAGAAGTGCATCACCCTGCATCAC
>NW_007727613.1:165846-166410 GCF_000696425.1 Galeopterus variegatus | reverse complement strand
ATTTCAAAGTATGTATAGAAAAGCCCAGGAAGAGATCTGTCACAAGGGTAGGGTCACCACATACAGCCTTCACTAAAGCAATACCGATTGGAAACATGGAATCAGAATTCCAGCAGAATATCCCCACCAGAGTCATGCCTAGTGGAGCTATGACAGTGGGACCACCATGGAGACCCCAGAATTGTGGTGCTACCAGCATGCAATGCCAGCCTAGGAGAATTAAAGCGTGGCAGAGACCAGGAAAGCCATAGGAGCGGAGCTGCCCGAGGACTTAGGGACCCGACTCCCACACCAGTGTGCAGAGAATGTCACACATGGAGTCAAGCTATGTGATTTGCCAGCTGTAGGATTTAATGCCTGCCCTGCTGTGTTTTGGACTTGCTTAGGACCTGTTACTCCTTCCTTTTGGCCTGTTTCTCCATTTTGGAATGGGAATATGTACCCTATGCTTGTCCCACCATTGCATCTGTGAAGTAGACAACTTGTTTTGATTTCACAGATGGGACTTTGAACTTTGGACTTTTGAATTGAAGTTAGACTTTCAGGATGAAATGAATGTATTTG
>NW_007727613.1:129318-164751 GCF_000696425.1 Galeopterus variegatus | reverse complement strand
AACACAAAAATGGACTGACATAACATGTGACCCATCCTCTTGTTCTAAACAGCCAACAGCTCTCTTGCATCATGGAGAGTAAATTGCATGCCAAGCCAGGAACAAAATACAGATGATCTGAACAAATCTTTCACAACTTCCAGGTAAGGGGCAAGTCAAACCCCTTGTACCAGTGGTAGTGGATTCACGTGCAGCTTCCTATGTGAACACAAAGCACCGGTCTGTCTCCTCAAGCTTCCCAGAGTAAGGAATCAGAGATGTGAGCAGCCAGTAAAAGAAAAGGCCCTTTCCTTGTGGGTTTTTCAGAATAAGAAAAAGATCTTGTTCTTAATGTAGGGAGAAAAAGGAAAACATAGAGGAGCATGAAAGCCTCTACTAGGTTTTTCACTTTTCTTTTTCCTAAGGAATTGGCCAAACAGAAACATAAGATGTCTCAAGGCAGTGAGCACCAGACCATAAAGTGGCATATAACCAAGAATTTTTTAATAGTGAAAAATTTAATAATCTTTATATACTCTAGATAAGCATAGCATAGTGCCCAGTACCTAGTGCACTCTGAACAAATGTGTGTTAATTGAAGAAACAAATTAATAACACCTTTGGAGCATTAGATAAAAGGTAAGGAAGAATAGAACATACAAAGAAAAGCCAAGGAATGAGTCACATCTCGTGAATTCTACAGCACCTCTGTGACTATGGTCCTATGATTTCGGCCTCCTCATTTATAAAATTGGGTAACTGGCTTAATCTTTAGGCATCCTTTCCACTCCAATGCTCCATGTTTTGTAAAAGAAAAGCAGAAATGTGTGCAACAGAGAACTGTAGAATACAGCGCATAAAGAAAGTAGAAAGGATTTTACATCTGCAAAGAGTAGGTTTGTCCCAAGGCTGTGCTTCAGATTGTGGGTGGAAAAGTGGGTAGAAATTCTCAGAACTGGTAATTTATAATGCACTTAACTTGTGTATTTTATTGCCTGAAATGTGTACCATGAAGATTATGAAAGAGAAGCATGAATTTTAAACCGAAACAGTAATTAGAAAGTTGTTTAGAAGTCTACTTGATGCTGCCTATTGCCAAATTTGCATACATTTCTGCAGGTATGAAGAATCTACTTGGCCACAATACATGAGCAGGAAGTTTTAAGTAAAAGGAGTGATTCACATTTGGAGAAGTGCAGGTAAACTTCTACTACCCTGAAAACCTCAAGGGCTTTTATGACTGCAGTGAGCATTCAGCCTATGCATTGGGAGGCAGTTGGATGGGATAGAAGATTAAACATCTTTCAGTTGTAATACATTTCTGCAAACCATGTGGAGGAGTGTGTTTATTTCAAATAGGATGGGGTAAGGGAGGAAAGATGTCCAATCAAATAATGGAGGAATGTTCTATTTCCATTGCTTTGTCTATTATAGGAATTGAAAACAAAAGCATGCACAAGTCAAAAAATAAATTAAGTAAATAAATAGAACTGTGAGTTTAAAGAATAAGCATTTCTTCATTTGATCAATGTAGTGGATTGTTTGGTGGCCCCAAAATGACATGTCCATGTCCTAATCCCTGGAACCTATGAATATTACCTTCTATAGTGAAAGGTATGATTAAGTTAAGGATGCTGAGGGGAGGATATAATCCTGGATTATCACAAGTAACTTTATCAAATAGACACATGGAAAAGATGGACAGAAGAGGCAAGGTGAAGACAGAACAGATTCTTTAATTAGGAACTTAGAGGTCAATTTTCTTTTTGTTTGTTTGTTTAATTTTATTGAATCAAAATTGATTATACATATTTTGGGGGTTCAACATTGAGAGCTGTGTGGTTAAGGTAAATTGCTGCTTTCCTGCTGTTTCCCTAGGGAAGGCTTTTTGTGCAGCTCAGGGTTTAATGGTTGACCTTATAGGTACTTCAGGCTCTCCAGAGACCTGGTGTGCCTGGGTTGTGTAAACTCTGATCTGGGCCTGAATCTTTTCATCAAACTGCACCCCATGCAATTCTGCATTTCCAACCAGTCTCCTCTGAGTGGTCCTGTGCTGATTGGGGGACTTGATTGGGGGGCAGATCAGCTGTTCTTGCTATGTCCCAGTGTTCCCCTGGTGGGCACGTCTCCCCGACCACCTGTGCTCCAAACACTTCCCATAGGACGGGCCTTGCACTGGTCCTTTGCGATGACTCACCGCCTCTGAGTGGCTCCCCTTTTCCAGCTGTTCTGGCTCTTTGCTCCTGCATGGCCCACAGGAACCCTATTAGTGGTCTTGCTGTCCTGGGGGCCACCAAAGTCCTCTTCTCCCCTTCCGCCTCCAAGTAACTCCATATGAAGGGCACAGCTGTGGCTTCTGCCGGCTCCTGCTCCATGCGCTCCAGCATTAAAGTGGCCACAGCCTGAAACACTGAGAGCAGTTTTTTTCTTTCTCTCATCGTGGTTTCTCCTGCTTTCATGAGTTCCATAGGTCTCTCCTCCTCTTCCCCTGAGCTCCCGTGGCCCCAGCTTGCCTTATTTACATTTTTATAATTTTAGATTCATTGATTTGTGGGAGCGAGTGATGCTGGGGACAGTCTATTCCTCCATCTTGACCAGAAGTCTAGAGGTCAATTTTCTGATGTGACCTTTTCCCCTAGCTCACTTGTTTCTCTGCTAATGGGGTTGATATAGTTCCTAATAAGAATCAGGTCATTTACAGGGGAAGACCAGCCAGTCCCCCAAAGCTGTCTCACCTAAATGATGGGAGTGAACTAAAAATGCCCTGCATTCATTTCCGAGGCTGCCATAACAAAGTACTACTAATTGGATGGCTTACAGTAAAAGAAATGTTTTCTCTCATAGTTCCGGAGGTCAGATGTCTTAAAACAGGTGTCAGCAGGGCCATGCCCCTCTGAAACCCATAGGGGAAAAATCCTTCCTTGCCTCTTCTAGAAGTGTTCATTGGCAATTCTTGGCGTTTTTTGGCTTGTAGGTGCATCACTGCAATCTCTGCCCCTGTTGTTACATGGCCATCTCCCTGTGTATTTCTGTCTTCTTCCCTTATTATAAAGATACCAGTTATACCGGATTAGGAACCACGCTATTGACTTCATCTTTATTGTATCTGCAAAGACTCTATTTCCAAATAAGGTCACATTCACAGATAAAGGGGGTTAGGACTTCAGTATGTCTTTTGGGGGGACACAACTCAACCTATAACGTGTCCCACAGCCCACATTTCTAGTCTCTGCTCCCCTCTGTATCCTTTTTCCAATAAGCTGTCTCCTAAAGACAGTGCAGAAAGAAGACTGGAGGAATTTTCTCTCTGGTCTGTGAAATCTCATCCCTCAATATAGCATAAAGAGGACCCCTCCTTCACTCAGCCAAAGGCTCTGCCCCACGAAGTACGAACTGCAGCTCTGGTGACTGCTTTGTGCTGGAAGCGGCCTTTGTGAAAATCTGCACCACTTCTGCTCCTCAGCCACTGCTCTAGAGGATTCTGCCTGCTACTCCCCACAGAGCACCAGCTCTGGCTTGAGAAACCAGTACAGTTCTGTGGGAACAACTTTCTGGCCAAAAGGGGAGCTAAACACTAAAATTTAGTTTTCCGTCTAGAATCACCTACTGAGATTTTTTAAATGCAAATGTTCTAGACCCATCCCAGATCTTCCTTTTCAGAATCTTGGGCAAATGTATTTTTTAAAATCTCCTTCAGTGATTTATATGTACAGCCAAGGCACCATCTTTACTAAAATGATCTACCCAACTGGAGCCCAAGCAGAATCCAGAGATCCTTCCACCTGTTCACAAGATTGCTCAGTATTATGGATTCTTCACTGGGGGAACATAGTCCAACATAGTTTCACATAATTCTCACTCTCCCAGCCTGCAGCACCAGATACCTGTCAGAACCCCACCCAAGCTATGTCCCAGTGGCCTTAAAGATATCAGTTCCCCTAACTGGAGGCTGTCTCAGTGTCTCTGGTACTGAACACATACAGTTTTACCTCTCAGTGGATGGTGGGCACACAAATGCAGGTCAATACACGTGGGCCAGTTTGGTTACCTGGGCACATTCACTTGACAGGATCACAAGGTGATCACAAGGTGATCACAAGGTGTAGTGAAGAATGTACAGAAAGGAAGCATGACAACCAACCCATTTCTGCAATACTGTAGGCAGGAAGTAGTAATGGGATACTCAAAAGGAAACAAAAGCAGCAGACTAGAGTGAGCAAAGTGCTAGACCGAAAAGATACTGTTGAGGAATGATTGACAGCTGTTATCGACTGAATGTTTGTGTCCCCTCAAAATTCATATGTTGAAACCCTAATCCCCAATGTGATGGTATTTGGAGAAGCAGCCTTTGGGAGGTAATTAGACCATGAGGTCTCATGACCTAATCAGATGACAGGATTTAGGCCCTTATCGGGGGAGACACCAGAGAGCTTGCTTTCTGTCTCTCTGCCATGTGAGGACACACTGAGAAGGTTCTTATCTACAACCCAGGAAGCAGGTCAGCAGACACCAGAGCTGCCAGTACCTTGCTCTTGCACGTCCAATCTCCAGAACTATGAGAAATAAATATCTGTTGTTTAAGCCACCCAGTCTACGGTATTTTTATTATGACAGTCTGAATGAACTAAGATAGCAGAGCGTGGAGACTGGGAGCCCGCGTGAGGCAAGATGACGAAGCGGAGAGAGACGATGGCAAATATGGAAGCTCAGAAGCAAACCTGGTTGCGGGAAAGATGATCGATTTAGATTTAGACGTATTAAATTTGATGTGGAACTTTGAAATGGAAAGTGGAGAGTAAAGAATGTGATTCAGAAATTCAGGAATTGGACGTAGGCTTTTAATAACTATTTTTGAAAGTCACCCATGAGGACTATTAAGGACTGCTAAAATTTCTAAAAAAAAAAAACAAACAAACATGGAAATCAGGTCATTTCCAAATATCCACTTGAGAGTCATAAAGCTCAAACTTTGATCAATAGGTAGGATCAAGAGATAAGGTCAGTAGAGCTGGTAAATGGAGACCCAAAGTCTTTCAAGCTTCAGTCTATGAAGAGGGAGGAGACGGGAGGACATGCAGGGTCAACAATGTTGACAGAAGCCTTGATCCGTATGCCCCATCCCAATCCACAAGAACCTAGCTTTGTTCTGAGAGAAGATGAAAGAACTGTTTAATCCATGACATTAACACCACAATCCAAGTACATCCCAAACCACACACTTAATATCCTCTGCTGTGGGTAAATGGATCTTTGAATGCTGTTTTTAGACCAAACTCAGCATCGGATTATTTCAGACAGATGGGAACTAAATCAGAATGAGGAAGATGGAATATGGACACAGGGTTCCCTCAGTGCTGTACAGCTAGGGGAGAGATTTAGGGATTGCTGGGTTCTGTCCTTTCTTTCTTACCAAAAACAAAGATGAGCTTTGAAGACTCTAAATTGAGGCAAGAAATGGAAGCTTTCAACATTTATACCCAATCTCTTAAATGAGTACATTGATTACTGATGTCAGTGTCTCAAGGATGAGGAACAAAGCCTTGAGCATTGTGTTAGTCAGGGCTCTCCAGAGAAACAAAACCAGTAGGCTATGTACATGGATATATAAGAGGAGATTTATCACGAGAATTGGCTCACATGATTATGGAGGCTGAGAAGTCCCACAATCTGCCATCTGCAAGCTGCAGAAGCAGGAAAGCCAGTGGTGTAATTCAATCCAAGTTCAAAGACCTGAGAGCCTGGAGCTCTGAAGATGAGATTATAAGTGTCCCAGCTCAAGAAGAGGGAGAATTTGCCCTTTCTCTGCCTTTCTGTTCTATCCAGGCTCTCAACAGATTGGATGATGCATGCCCACATTGGTGAGGAAGGGTCTTCTTTACTCAGTGCACTGATTCAAAAGCTAGTCTCTTCTGGAGATACCTCATAGACATACCCAGAAATAGCGTTTTACCAGCCATTTGGATATCCCTTAACCCAGTAAAGGTGACACACGAAATTAAACCAATAACTGTAAAATAATGGTGACAATCACTAACTCACCACATGCCAGCCACTCTTCTAAGAACTTTACATACATTCACATCTAATTATCACTCTGTATCCGAGATGTAGTTGTTGTTATTATTCCATTTTACAAAGAAGAAAATAGGCCCAGGACTGACCTGCCCCATCCAGCAAAGCCTACCTCGTGCTCATGCTCATGGCTGCAGTGTGCTTTGCCGTTTGCAAAGGACACTCAGTGCTGCACCTGCTCCAGTTTAATGTAGCCACCTGCCTCTGAGCAAACGAGGATGGTATCCCTGAGCACTGCTTTCCCAAACAGCCCTTGTCTTCTGCCGTCATTGTCTGCTAATGGTATCTGCATCCTCGCAAGAACGCAGGCACATATCCCTGGCATTTTATCCCTATTGCACTTGTTCCCTTCATCAAAGTGATCACTGGCTCTGCAGACTTCATGTCACATGTGCTCCACATCCACCCCTTCTTCTCTCTCCTGGGTGCTTCACCTTGGTGGAGCCAGGCCCTCTTTACCACCTTTTTAAATGCCACTCTCTCCCTGCTCCAGTCCTACCATAATTCGCTTCCAGACTAATATTCCTAAAGAACAGGCCTTGTCACATTCTCCTCCCCCAAAATCTTCAGGTGCTCTTTCTTGGAAAGCATCCACTTCAAAGATTTGTGTGGTTTTCAACATCCTCAGCCTAAATCTCCACCCAAACTTATTGCTGGTGCTTCTTTTCATATGATCTGTGAGATAACAAGTTTAATAAGTTGCTGGCCCCATCCCAATACTTCCTCCTTCTGTTTCTTTGCATTCTATTATTCTACCTAAAATGCCTACCCTGGCACCAGCTCCCCCACGATCCCCTCTTCACATATGTAAAGTATATCCTTTAAAGGCTCAATTCAAATGTCTCTTCCTCCAGGAAGCTCCCAGACCTCTCTTAATTGCACGTAATACCACCTCCCACTAAACTCCTGCTTTTTAGCAGCATCTCTGTGACACTGGAAACTTTCTCCTTGTTTTGTGGCTCCTCGTAAAGAGATTGTATCTTCCCAAGTGGATTAGAACCTACTTAAAATTCTTATTTTTATCTGGAAAACTAGCAGTTTCCTGCATTTTACATACCTTGTTATTTAGTATTTAGGGAGAGTATTTTTTTTTTTTTCCTTTTTTGTCTTTTTTTCGTGACCGGCAATGGATCGCAACCCTCAGTGTCGCGCCCGTACCGGACCGGGACCGGCAATGGGATCACAACCCTCCGTGTTGAGCCCACATCTCACTCAGCCAGTGAGCCGCCGGTCTGTATGTCGGATCCGAACCCTCGGCGGGAGCGCCGCTGCACTCCCAAGCGGCGCACTGTAGCAGTGTGCCACCAGACTGGCCCCTAGGGAGAGTATTTTTAAAAAGCCATTGGATTTGTTTATTGTGACTTCCTGCAAGGTTTTGGAGAGAGGTGAAAAAGCAGTGTAGGAACCGGTCTGTATGTGGGATCCGAACCCTCGGCGGGAGCGCCGCTGCACTCCCAAGCGGCGCACTGTAGCAGTGTGCCACCAGGCTGGCCCCTAGGGAGAGTATTTTTAAAAAGCCATTGGATTTGTTTATTGTGACTTCCTGCAAGGTTTTGGAGAGAGGTGAAAAAGCAGTGTAGAATTTACATTCATAACTGGGCTGGGTCCCAGCATTGACACTGACATATAATAGCAATTCACTCAGCTGTAAGCCAAGCTTCTGCAAGTGCAACCAGCTAAGGTCAGAAAGTGAAGACTTTCCTGAATAGAAAGAAAAACAGTGGGCATAAAACTTCTGGACATGAAAACATTGGAGAGACCATCTTGAACACATGCTTTTGCCCTGCAGCAAGTGGAAAATACCATTTAATCTCTGAACCTGAAACTCCAACCTCAAGACATCCAAAAGTGAACACTTGCCCTCTCCTCCTGCCCCTTCACAGGGACCCAAAGCCAGTGCCAGGCCTTCGCTTTCACTGTGTCTTCTTTAAAGCCTTTCATAAGACCACCAATATCAGAATCAGCTGGGCAGCTCCCTAACACTGCACTTTATTGGGCTCTATTTCAGACAAATAGAATCAAAACCTTACTCAGGCCCAGAAATCTTCATTCATGACAATCTCTCCAAGAATAACTATGAAGAAAACAACAATAAAACATAGAGAATCACTGCCTCAGAGTGGGCATCAGATTGACGTCTCTCTTACTATAGCCCTCAAGCTAAGCACGGTTTTACAGATGAACATTTGCAATCAATTCAATGAGAGGGAACGCTAACTCTGAAACTCAATTAAGAGTAACGTTATAGCCTGAAAAAAATTATTCCATTCTTCTCATTATCAGTCCTGTAGTGTAAAATACACTGTTCTCAATTATTATTATATTTAAAAGTTTCAATAAAATAATCACAGAAATTTTCTTCTCTGTGGTTATAGACGTACATCCATACTATCCTTGATTTTTCTCTTTTTTGCAAAGCCTAAAATTTTTACTATCTAGCCCTTTATAGAAAAATTTGCCAACTCCTGTTTGAAAGCTTAATAATTTAACATAGTAAATCTCTGACAGTCAAGGTTTGAAAATATATCTTTTTACACATGCACCAACATTGAAAATATCTGTGACCTTGCAGATATATATGGTTTACTTCATTCCTTTTAAAGAAAAAAACAGAATAATTGTCATTGTTCCTTCCCTTGTCTCTAGATCGGATGAGTGGGTCTGAGAACATAAGGCAGAAGGGAAACCTGAATTCTAGCTATACTCACCCAACAGAGAGATAACAGCCAGGCCCCCACAAATCTAACTTTGAACATTCTCATAGTGTATACAAAGACTCAGCATTTACACAGATATTTGAAAAGAGTTGTAATCAGAGAATACGTAAATGCAAAAGACTTGAATTTCCAGTGAGTAAACCTATTTTGAATAACATTAAAAAGTATACATCCATGGGGGGATCAACCTTATGATTGTACCTTACCTAGATAATCAAAAAAACTTGATTCAAGAAAAATGGTACCTACTGGAGCAGGATTTTAATATCCAGAATGTGGCTTATTTTTTAAAAGACACATGTTTAGAATTGATGACACTTTTTTAAAACAATACATGATCCTTGATATTTGCACTGATTTCCATTATCTTCTCCCATTTCCCACAAGAATTTGATCTTCACCTTGGTTTTGCTAATCAATGTACTTTTCATTTCTTTGGTTGGCTAGAGTTGATTGTGAAGTCAATTCTCCTCTGTCAATGTGATTCATTTTCTATTTTTCTATGGTGATGTCATTATAACTGTTTTAAACTATGTGTTATAGCTTTCTTTATCAATGGCAGAGAAGAAGCACTACAGAGAAGATACAGAGTTTGTCTTGCTAAGAAATGACACCCTAAGGACAGATCATGGCTGAGGAGATGGAACTACAGGGAGAAGATTCAGCCATGTGAAGCAGCAGGATCAACTTAACAAAGAGCTAGATAGCCTTGCCTCAAAACGCCTTGTGGAAATTCCTGCATAAAATTTGACAGCCATGAGTCACCCCAAAAGGTTTGATTAGGTTGGTATATTCTTTTTAAAGGGCAATGCAGTGAACTTTACATTTTAGAAAGATTCTTACAAAATTCTCAAAATAAAAATGGTTTCGGTACTCCCAGGTGGTGCACTTCAGTTATCTCTAATGAGAATAGTTGGTGCAATTTAGAAGCACATTCCCTAGACCAGTGAATCTCCCTCAGATGTGCTCAGGATGACCCATCAGGGGAGAAATATTAGTGCCTCCATTTGTGTTTATTTTTCTCTTATCCTTTTCTCTTCTGTTGTTATGTTTTATAATGTATACAATGTAAAGCATTAGATATATAAATTACAAATTCAGCAATATACTAACACTGAGGTGTATGTTTAAAATATTTTTATGAGTGTGGAGCATGATAAAGAAAAGCTTGAGGCTAGCCATTTAGCTCACGTGGTTAGAGTGTGGTGTTATAACTCCAAGGTCAAGGGTTTGGATTCATATGGAAGCCTCTGCTATACATATGAACATGCAGAAACAGTATTAAGTACAATCTTACATTACTATTGTGAAATATGAAGCAAATTTGCAACTAAGGGTCATCTCTGGTGGAAAAAATTTTCCATCACTCTTGGGTAGCTGCACATTTTTAACATAAAAGTAAGAAAACAGATTCTAATGTGGAAAAAAAAAAAAAAAACAGAAAAGAAAATCAGGTCTTTTAAGAAGGCTTTACTAACCTTTTTTGTCCCAAGATTGGTGCCTTGTTTCACAAATTGTTCTGTGTACTCAAATCATTATAAACAATGACATCAGTGCCAACTCTTGCCATTGTATTTGTGTGGCATAGAAAGATGATAGGTAGTATTTGTGTGTGGAGGACAACATGGAATTAAGACTCTAAAATATAATTCACACTCTCTCTATTTATAGCTGAGATAATTAATTTTATGCATCAAGTTGGCTAGCCATGGGGCTCAGTTGTTTGGTCCAACATCAGTCTAGATGTTGCCCTGAAGGTATTTTACATGTGATCAACATTTCAATCAGTAGACTCGGCATAAAGCAGATTACCCTTCATCAGGTGGGCCTCCAGTCAGTTGAAGGCCTTAAAAACAAAGACTGAGGTCTCCCCAAATGGAAGAAACTCTGCCTCCAGACTGCAACACAGAAATTCTGCTGGAGGAGAGAAGGTTCAAGACTGCTGACTAGAGGCACCCAGTTCTCATTTCTGACACAAAGTCCAAAACAACAATTGGATATCACAAGTTGAATAGAGTTTCAGGGAGAAAACACAAGAATTCAGCAAAAGGGTGAAGAAGACTCCCTGAGGCTCAGTAAGTCAGGGTGGCAGCATAGAAAGACAAAAGTGGAGTGCTACCGCAATCAGCTCAGAGCCAGGAGAGTCCCCATGCTGCAGGGAAAAGGTAGGGAGGGGGAATCTCCAACAGTCCACATGCACCACAGGCACCACTTGTCTTGCTAAGAAATGACACCCTAAGGACAGATCATGGCTAAGGAGATGGAACTCCCAGCTAAAAGGGAGACATGCAGCCCTTGCAGGCCATGAGCTCAGTGTGAGAAGCTGCTTGGAACCTACACGAATACATTAATCCAAATAGGGAGTAGATGCTGAGACCTCCCATCCCCTGGGTCCCAGGCTGCCTCAGGACATCTCCATTTTGGGATCAGAATGAACTCCAGAGTGGATTCTGCCCTGGGTCCCAATAGCTCCGGCATTTCCACATCCCTATCACACTATGACTCCAGTACCCAAGCACACATGATGTCCTACACCCTGGGAACAGTCATTTGAGCTTGATGCAGAGGACATCCCTCAGGACAGAGGGAGCCAGTGCTTGCACTTTCCAGAGCCTGAGAACTGATCAATAGGGGCCTTTGGCCACTTCCAGTGGCCCTGCTCTCCTCAGTGGAGCACCTGTGCTCCTCTCCTAGGGGCACAGAATTTTGCTACAACTACAGTAAACCCATCCAGAGCTACCCACTTTAGCTGGGAAACTGTGGAGTGCCTGTGCACCTCTCATGGGGGCACAGAATCCCATCTGTAGCTGCAGTGAGTCTGTTTGGGGCTATCTGCCTAAGCGAGGAAGCAGGAGAGTGCTCCTGAATGACCAATGGGTCAAATAAGAAATTAAGCAGGAAACAAATGAAAATAGTTGCACAACATACCAAAAGCTATGGGATACTGCAAAAAGCAGTACTATCAGGGATGTTTATTGCAATAAGCACTTACATCAAAAAGTAGAAAGATTTTAAATAAACTACCTAATGTCATACCTCAAGGAATGAAAAAAGCAAGAACATGCAAATCCCAAATTTAGTAGATGAAAAGAAATAATAAAGATCAGAGCAGAACTAAATGAAATGAGACCAGAAAAAATGATACTAAAGATCCACAAAAGTTTGGTTTTTTGAAAAGATAAACAAAATTGACAAATCATTAGCTAAACTAAGAAAAAAAAAAAAGAGAATAACAAAAAACCAGAAATGAAAAAGCAGACATTACAACTGATACCACAGAAATACAAAGAATCATTAGAGACTATTATGAACAACAAATATGAAAATCTGGAAGAAACGGAAAAATTTCAGAGTACATACAACCTACTAAGACTGAACTAGAATAGAAAACTTGAGTAAACCAAAAGGAGTAATGAGACTGAATCAGTAATCAACAGTCTCCCAACAAAGAAAAGCCTAGGATTGTATGGCTTCACTGCTAAATTCTACCAAACTTTAAAAAAAGAATTAATACCAATTCTTCACAAATTATTACAAAGAAATTAGAGCAGAGGGTATTCTCTCAAACTCATGCTATGAGGCCAGTATCACCCTGATATCAAAATAAGACAAGGACACAACAAAAAAAGAAAACTACAGGTCAATATCCCTAATGAACATAGATGCAAAACTTCTCAACAAAATACTAGAAAACTGAATACAATAGGACACCAAAAAGGCTGTACACTATAATCAAAGGGGATTTATACTAGGGATGTAATGATGGTTCAACATACACAAAAATATGACACATCACATCAACAAAATAAAGGACAAAAACCATGTGATCATCTCAGTAGATGCAGAAAAAGCAGTTGATAAAATTCAACATCCCTTCATGATAAAAACTCTCAATAAATTAGGCATAGAAAGAAAGTATCTCAACACCATATATATAAAGCCCATATATGACAAATCCATGGCTAACATTATACTGAACAGGGAAGAGTTGAAGCTTTTCCTCTAAGAACAGGAACAAGACAAGGATATCCATTACCACCACTTCTATTCAACATAGCACTGGAAGTTCTAGCCAGAGCAATTAGGTGAGAAAAAGAAATAAAGGGCATCTAAATGCAATAAGTAAAAGTCAAATTGTCCCTGTTTTCTGATGACATGATCCTATATACAGAAAAGCCTAAAGACTCCACCAGAAAATTCTTAGAACTGATAAATTCAATAAAGTTGGAGGATACAAAATCACCATTCAAAAAATCAGTAGTCTATCCATCAACAAAAAACTAGCAAAAAAAGAAATTAAGAAAACACTACCATTTACAATCACTACCAAAAAATATAAAATACTTAGGAATATATTTAACCAAGGAGATGAAAGACCTTTGCAATGAAAACTACAGAACACTGATGGAAGAAATTACAGAGGACACAAAAAATGGAGTGACATTCCATGTTGTGAATTGGAAGAAATAAATTATCAAAATATCCATACTACCCAAAGTAATCAACAGATTCAATGTAACCCCTATCAAAATACCCATGACATTCTTCACAGAAATAGAAAAAGAAATCCTAAAATTCATATAGAACCACAAAATATCCCAAATACTCAAAGCAATCCTGATCAAAATGAACAAATCTGGAAGCATTATACTACTTGACTTCAAAATATGCTACAAGGCTGTAGTAAACAAAACAGCATAGTACTGACATAAAAACAGACACACAGACCAACAGAAAAGAAAAAATAACCCAGAAATAAATCCAAGTATTGATAACCAACTGATCTTTGACAAAGGCACCAAGAACATACATCGGCTAAAGGACAGCCTCTTCAACAAATGGTGCTGGGGAAAGTGGATATCTATACACAGGAGAATGAAACTAGGCCCCTATCTCTCACCACTTACCAAAATCAACACAAAATGGGTTAAAGAGTTAAATGTAAGACCTATAGCTATAAAACTATTAGAATAAAACATAAGGGAGGGCCAGCCCGGTGGTGCACTGCTACAGTGCACCGCTTGGGAGCGCGGCGGCGCTCCCGCCAAGGGTTCGGGTCCCACATATAGACCGGTTCCCACTCACTGGCTGAGCAAGGTGCGGGTGCGACACTGAGGGTTGCAATCCCGTTGCCGGTCCCGGTCCGGTACGGGCACGACACTGAGGGTTGCGATCCGTTGCCAGACACGAAAAAAAACAAAAAGGAAAAGAAAAAAAAAAAACATAAGGGAGATACTCTAAGACATTGGACTGGGCAAAAATTCTATGGAGAAGACTTCTCAAGCACAGGCAACAAAACGAAGATAGACATATGAGATTTCATCAAACTAATAAGCTTTTGCACAGCAAAAGAAACAATTAACAGAGTGAAGAAGCAACAAGCAGAATGGTAGAAAATATTTGCAAGTTATTCATCTGACAAGGGATTAGTATCCAGAATATAAAAGGAACTTAAAAGCAAAACCACAGATAACCTGATTTAAAAATGGGCAAGTAACCTGAATAGACATTTCTCAAAAGAAGCGTACAAATAGCCAGCAGGTATATTAAAAAATGTTTAACATCACTAATCATCATGGAATTGCAAATCAAAACCACATTAAGATATCATCTCCTCATCCCAGTTAGAATGGCTATTACCAAAAAAAAGACAGAAAACAGCAAATGCTGCCAAGGATACAGATACTCTTATACACTGTTGATGGGAATATAAATTAGTACAGCCATTATGGAAAAAAGTGTGGAGGTTCCTCAAAAAATTAGAAATAGAACTACTATATAGTTCCAGCAATCCCGCTGCTGGGTATTTATCTAAAGGGAAGGAAATTAGCATACTTAAGAGTTAATCTGCACCCCATGTTTATCACAGCACTACTCACAATAGCCAAGATATGGAATCAACCTAAGTGTTTATCAGTAGATGAAAGGATAAAGAAAATGTGGTATATATACACAATGAAATACTACTCAGTTACAAAAAAAAAAAAATGAAATCCTGTTATTTCCAGCAACATGGAAGAGCTTGGAAGACATTATGCTAAGTGAAAGAAGTCAATACCACGTGTTCTCACTAATATGTGGGAGCTAAAATAAAATTAGTAATCTTATAGAAGTAGAGAGTAAAATAGTGGTTACTAGAGGCTGGGAAGGAGATGTGGGGTTGGGGGATACAAATATCACAGCTAGATAAGGAAAATAAGTTCTAGTGGTCTACAATAGTGCTAAGCATCTATAACTAACAATAATGTACTATATGCTTTCAAATGGCTCAAAGAGAGGAGCTCAAATGCTCTCATCACAAAGAAATGAATTTGCAATGATGAATATGCACATTACCCTGATTTGATCATGACCCATTGTATACATGTATTGAAATCTAACTCAGTACCCAATAAATATGTACAATGATGTATTGATTAAAAAACAAACTCTTTAAAAAAAGAAATTCTGCCTGAGTTTCCAGTCTTCATACTCAAGACTTCAACCTCAGCTCTTACCTAAACCTGCAGTCAGCCTGTGGGTTTTGTACTTGCCAGCCTCTGCAATCACGTAAGCCAATTTATTAAAATCTCTCTTTATGTGGATATGTGGGGTGTGTGTGTGTGTTCTGATTCTCTGGAAAACGCTGGCTAACATAATAGCTCTCTCCTTTTGTCTCCTTCTGAAGGTTGAGATAAGATTTTTTCACTTTACATGTAAATAAATAGATCTTTCAAAAACAATCAAAATACAGGTCAATACAAAGTGTGAAAAATATACTCCCCAATTTGAATGTTCAATAATGCTCTAAATGATGTAAAAGCTTGCCTAGATAGAGAATAAGGCAATAAAGACATATCTTCCCATTTCCTGGGCCAGTAGTTTGTAGATGAAGTGGATTTTGTCAAGTTGTAAAACTATGTTACTCACTCATTCAATCTAATGCATTAATTGAACTTAAGCTGTATGACTTTCATCCCAGAACTTTGTAGAATTTTGGTCTTATGTCTCTTCTTTGAATGTCTTTGAATCTAAGACACTTATCTGCATAGTTTATTTTCTTTCACCCAGTTGACATGATCTCCATGATGTGGTCACTTTCAAGGTCACCTGGTGGTCACACGATCATGATGTCTGAGTGGAGTTTCCTAGTACTGCTCTATTTTCTCTCTGCCAACAGTGAAACTACTATTGAGGAACACATCTACCCTGCTTGTAAGATGAATTTATAAATTGTAATTTCTACCTCACAGTGGTCTTTACTCAATAACACTGCTCAATAACACTTCTCTCTTCTCTCAGCTTACTCAAAAGCTGGATCCTATGATTCTACCTTGAAAACACGGATTTCCCATCAGAGATGTGCCTTCTAGATTCCTAATGGGAGCATGAAGTGTATTACAGATTAACACTTTCCAGTTGTGTGACCTTTGAACACATAACCCTCTCATCTTCACTTTCATCATCTTTAAAATGCAAATTATAATGCTTCTCTGATTTCCTCCAAGAAGGACTGAAGATGAAATGTGATGATAATGTATGTAAAAGATGTTTGACTATAAAAAGCTCTACCAACATAATCTCTGCCCTATGGCTCATTTTTGTTTTGTTTTGGTCTTTACTTCCTTAATAAGTATTCCCGAATTCTACTCTAGCATACTAATGTCTCAATGATATCTAGGCTTTCATATTAAACTCTATGTGTTGATTTTCTGTACTTTGTACATTGGCCTATAGATATCCAAGCTCGTAGACCTGCTGAATAGTCTGCTGAATCTGCTTTCTTCTTTTTTCACAGAATTACTAGGAATTTTTATTCCTTCCTCGGCTATGATTGTTTAATATGTATAATTTGTTTAACTTCCATATTTTTTGAACATTTTTATCTCTGACCATGATAAAAGATATCTTGATCCAGGGTAAATTTTTGCCAGATTCTGTTTGAGATTTATAAATCCAGTACGCATATTGTAAGTATAAGGCACAATCTGTGTCCTTTAGGAATTTTCAGCCAAATTGGAAAAACAAGAATAATTCCCTGTGGATAAAAAAGAAACAACAAACAAATAAATTCTTTAATCTTTTTGCCCCCAGCTTTGAAATTTCTAAAGGATATTCTGTTTCTTGCCTTCCCCAGACAGATGTTAACTAATTTCCTGATTAATGTTAGAGGGCTATTAGCAGAAGGGAAAACCCCAAGGGCTAAAACTATTGCCATCTAAGGACTTGCCACAGCTCCTCCCTCATTTGACTTTAACGTAACCCAAAAATGCTGGCTCCGACCATGCAGCATGCGGTAAATTTTTTTGCTCTGTTATTTCCTTGTCTTACTTAATTAAGTACCAATCTAGGATGTCATGTAACCCCAACCAACATGTTTCCTTTAACGAAGGCAATAAAAATGATCACAGGTAGCAAAAAGTTGTCTGTAATATTTCTATATAAATGTTTCTCTTTATGTAAATATATAATACACAAATCTGTCTGTAATATTTTTGTATGTTTCTCTTTGTATTTCCAAGAAAGATTTGAGGTAGTTACCACAATTGTCAGGTTCCTTCCAAAAGAAATATTAATCAAAAATAACTTTTTTGGAAAATCTGAGACCAGATGTTTACATATCTCCTCACACACCTGGACACATAGGGGTTTTAAAAATGATCCTTAATATCAAAAGTTCATTGTTACAAAACTGGAAGTTGGTTTTCTCTCTGTTAAAAGGACAAAGTTTCCTTGGAGCATTGATTTTTCTTAAATTTTTTTTTAGCTCCTTGAGTGATCTGCCTCAAAACAAATATATTTTTTGTCCTATGAAAATAATTTCCTGTGCTTCATGTTGTCTTTTATCAGGTCTTTGATTACGTAAGAAAGTTGAATCTTCTGTATTAAAAGAGTGATTTTTTTCCCTGCAACTATATAACTTTTTGTATTTGCCTTTGAAGTCTTTTAATTATCACCTTAGTTAAATGAATATTGTTTCACAGTGACCTGTGATCCTATTTGATCAAGAGTCTTAAAAATTTGATATATTTTACAAACTTCCTGAAATAAAATTCTAAATTAAGTCTTTTTTGGACTCTAACTAACTTCATGATGTTCTAGAGGTCTCCTTAAATAACTCAAAAGATTTGTCTCTCACCTTATAAAAGAGAGATATTAAACTCATTAGGCTTATTTGATATGTTAAATTTTATGAGAAGCATTGTCAAATAGTAAGTAATGCTAAACTTTCTTTAAGTTATATCTATGGGTGTGTTATTAATATGAGTATTCCAGAGATTGTATAAGATTCCTAGAAATCTGATATGTCCTGGTATAATGTTATCAGTCATTCACTTCAGATTTTTGACATGGCCATTTCAAGTCTTGTCATCCACAGACAGTTAATTGTTTCACTCCCGTGCTTTCCTGAAAGCTTTTGTAAGCAACTATAATCCTAAAGTGGTTTGTCTTCAAGGAGATTCATGGAAAGACCTCTGACAAGTACAGGTTTCTTATAATTTCTTTAAGATTATACCATCAGACTGTGTAAAAAGTTCCAGAATTTCGATGAAGAAACAAATGGCAGTTTTATAAATCTGCTGAACAAGATAAAGCAGATATGAGACCGAATGAAGAGGAAGAATTATGTGTTTTTATGGCCTTTTTATTTGAAATTTTGCTGGTTCTTTAGTGTTTTGTTTTCCAGATTTAAGGAAACATTTTTCTTTTCTCATAGGCTGTCTATTGATTACAGCAATTTGGCAAAATATACCTTCATAAATAGAATTCAAGCAATTACTTTTTTCTCCCCACCTGATCCCTCTGGATTCAGAAACTATTAGTGAGTATTCTTGTTTTTACGGCAACATAGTTATGTGCATAAGTTTAATAAAAATCTGTTCTCTATAACTGAACCCAGTGGGAAACATTGATTATATTACCAAGGCTTTGGCTGGAATCTCGTATTTGGGAATGTACATAGAATCCCTGGCTTCAAGGTTTTCCTTCCTTATGAAAAGAAAATCCAGGAACCTTAAAAATATTTGGGGGATCTGAAGAAGAGAAGAATTCACCCAATTTACAGACTTTGCCTTGATAGTGAGTCCTTGGCTTGGCTTCCTGACCTCAAGAGACTTTTAAAAGTCTAATCAGATTCCTCATCAAAAGTTCCTGCAAGGGAGACATGAAAAGGGCCTGGCCTGTAAGGTCGATCATTATTCATGCTGCACTTAATGTAAATAATCAGGCCAAGTTTAATGAGACTAGACTTATTTTACAAATAAATCAGTCTTACTGTGATTATGTTTGGTAAAAATGGAGGCAGCTGTAGAGAGAAACATTATGCTTCAGAAGAAAGCTATAGTATATCTGTTATTAGACAGTAGCCCTGTTCATTGTTTTTGAGGTTTCTGTTATCTACCTCTAGGCAGGAATAGATCCTGAATCCTTCTAGTTTACTCCAATATCTGGCTGTGACTTTTCAAACTCACGTTTCCAATTTTTTTCCACCTTTTTGACTTGGAATCACTAAAGACAAAAACTAGTCTTTTCTTGAAGCCCTACAAGCTGCAGCATGACAACTTGATGTAAATTTTAGGAGACAATCCTTATGCCTGATGTGTGGACCACTCAGGGAGTTCACCAAAATGGCCAGTGCCATAACCAGAGACATGAAAACTACAAACCAGGAAAATATGCTTTGAGATCAAATCTAGGAATCTTCTAATACCTGCCCTTGGGTTTCAGAGACCAAGTTTTATAGTGTTCTAGCCATTAACCTTGTTTTTCTTTTATTTTAGCTGATTAGTTTGTGGGGTCCTTGGCTAAGAAGCATAGAGCAATCTCTTGGCATTATGCTACTGATAGTCTGCATTGTAATTTCCACGGTGCACTACCTTCTCTCTAAGTTCTTAAATGTATGTTTGCAGCCCTCAGTGGTACACCAGATAGTCTCACCGTGATTAGAGCAACAAAAACAAGGTGAACAAGAAAAGAAATATTTCTTCCACAAGCCTGACGTCATGACTTGTAAGTTCTATGTTAGGGCAAAGACAGCCCCAGCTATGATGGTGCCTGAGAGCTGTGCTGATGCTGTAAATTTTTATCAGATCTCTCAGTACAGCCTGAGACTCTGATCAAAAGGGGGAAATTATTAAATAAAATTTATGGGAGGCCATTGTTTTGGACTGAACTCCTGCACTGAACTCCATCAAACCAGACCAAACCAGAATGAAGTCACTCATGCTTAGTGTCATATAATCACACTGAACTTAAAAACAGGCTGGTTTTTCAAAAAAAAAAACAAAAAACAAAACAAAACCAGGAGATTCATAGCAACAAATTGAAATAGGCCCAGTCAACTTGATCCCACATGATACAGAAGTCCTCTCTGGTTTAAACCATATAAAGAAAGTAACTTAGAAATGATAGATCCGCTTTGTGTTCCTTGTTTCTGCTTTCTTTAGTCTCTTCTGCGTATAAAGCCCAACCTCCTCTGCTCAGCTCAGCAACGCACCTTTCCATTTTATAGATGGCATACTGCCCGATTCATAAATCACTAATAAGAGCCAATTAGATTTTTAAAACTCAATTTGTTAAAATTTTGTTCTTTGAAAGTACTATAGACTAAATTATTTGGTGTCAAATACAGGGACCCTGGAGAACGTATACTCTACACTAAACTCTGAGCAGATGGCCACAAATAGAATGTAGCATTGAAACCAAATAACACTTGCAAGGCCAGGAGCAGGCACTCTGAGCACAGGACCCTGTAAGACAGCACAGACTGCACAGGTTGGCCACAGGGCTGGTGAGACACCAGGTGCCTGGAGAACAGATGAGAGCAAGGAGGTAGGAGGGGGTTTCAGGTGGGAGTGGGAGTTGGGTGAAGCAGTTAGGTAAACAAGAATCAAAGCCACAAATGTGGGAGAAAAATCTATGAAAAAAAACTATCAACCCAAGGCTTTCAGTGTCAAAGAGTTGCTGTGTTTTTGAGAAGTCGAGCAGAAGGGCATAAGGAGAGGTTTTTAAGATATTTACTATTCAAAATTTGAATGTCTCAGCAGGTACTACGCAAAGAGGAAGGTTCTTGTTTAACACAGTAAATTCAGCAAAAGCTAAGGGTGTCGATCACATTCTCAAGCACCCTGTGCCTGGTGGCACCCGTCTTTTGGCTCAGGGCACTTCAGAGTCTGGTGTTTCTATGAGTGGTCCCCCTGAACCAGCACCTCCATCTCAGGCGAGTTGGAGCAAGGGGAGTCACCTTGGGATGTCCATGTTCAATCATCCGAAGGTAAGAGGCTGATTCTCTTCCCTGGAAAATTGCCTTTTTAAAGTCTAGCTCCCCTTATTTTGCTTGAGCTTCTTAGACACTGAAGCTTGATATTTGAACTTCTTAAATACTTCCTTGTCTCTGTATTCCCTGCACCATGTCTGGCTCATGGCGAACTTTCGTATGTGTTTGATAATTAAATGAATAAGCCAACAAATGAATGAGAGATTAAGCTGTCTCCTAAGTTCCCTTTTGACCCTAAAATTATATTCCTCTATAACCAAGAAATTTTTCCTTTGTTACACTAGAAACATGAACTTCTCATGTCTGCATATAGAATTCTAGTAAATTCAAGAAGGATTTATTCTGTACACACTATCTTTAAGGCACACAGGGAAAATCAGACCAAAAGGAGTGATTTTAAAAGAAATTTGATGCAGATATTAATGAAGATCAGAGAATGAAGAGATTCAAATATTAATTCTCAACTAATCTTCCCTAAATGCCTCTAAATTTCACCTTTTTGTTTAAACCATTAGAAAACTGAAAATGAAAAAAAAGCACTATTTGCATTTATTTTTCAGTTGAACAAAAAGGAAAATGTTTGATAGCACATAAAATTTTTTAAAGATTGTATTCACTCACATGTAGGTAGCTCATATATACTCCAGAATTTCACTTTAAATTGAATGAATGATACTTGCAACAAAGAGAATATTTCCATGACAAACAAACTAAAATAAAAGTGACACTCATTTTACATGTGGAAAATGTAATTTTCATTTTGTTACTTGGATAAATTTTGAAGCTATGAATTAAATAATACAAATTAACAGCCTGACATTTGTAATTTATCCAGATTTAATTCAGCTCTGAAGTCACTTATCTGTGCTACAGTAAATTCCAACTTGAAGAAAACATGGCAGTTTCAGTCAATTGCAGCTAATTACTATTGCACTTTACTGTTGTTTACTTTTTGATTTCTTATTGTTTCCTTTATTTTTATTTAATTATTATAGAACTTTTAAAAAGTAGACTTTTCATTCATTTATCCCAGATTATTTTTGCTATCAAATTTTATCATTTTCTTGGGAAGATATATCTTCCAAGATACTGATACTTACTTATTTAGAATGAATTAATTTTGAAAATGAATGCATGAGTAATGTGTATATATAATATTTTATAACTTCTTATATCAGTAATTATATATTAAGCATTTTGCTAAATTATAATTTTAATTAGTAAAGAAACAATACTTGTTTTTCTAATGGAATAAAACAGTGTGTCATTTGTGCTGAGAATTCAGATGTCTCTAAAGAATGAATGAAAATTAATTTCTATTTGCTTTAAAAATGAAACAGCAGCACATGTTTTCTCATTGTGTTTTCTTAGCACATTGCTTCTCAATAGAGAAAATTGAAAATGAACTCTTATTTTCTGTAATTATTTTAATTATTTCTGATCCCCAAACCCTCTAATTGATATTGGATTACAAATGTAGAGGAATTATCCTAAAATGGGAACAGCAAATGAAGCTGAGATTATACAGTTTATTAATATTTATAGTTTTTCTGCTCTCTTCCCTCCTGCAAAATTATTTAATGTATAACTAGGTTATTTCTAGATTTCATTTTAAACCAAATATATTTGGTCAGTATGAGTGACGCTTTCCAATGCATAAAAACTCAAAATCCAACCCAAAGGTAATTCTGCCAGAAGATCAGACTCAGAGTACAATCAGAGAGTCAGAAATATATACAAATGAATGTTACTAAAGCCAAGTAAAGTCAGATCTGACAGAATGAGGAAGACTGAAGCACCTGCAGTACAGTTCACGGTCACTTAAAGAAGGCTAGCCAAGACTTCCAAAGGTTCAGAAGATCAACTTCAATGCATATCCAATCAAAAATGCATAGTTTGGTTTGTAGTACTTTGGAGAAAAAGGATTTCAGGCTCTTCTATGATGAACTCTGGTGAAAACACAGGATGTGGGAAATGGTGTATGAAAAATCAACTCTATTCAAATTGTGACCAACTTGGATGTAACACACTGATATGGATTTACTGTGTTCCCTAGAGTTTCTTGTTTTAGAAACTTAATCCCCACTATGACAGCATTAAGAGGCCTGGAAAATCCTATTATGAGAATTGAAAGGTGGCACCTTCACAAGGTAATTAGTGAATTATCCTAGTGAATGGATTAATGGCTGTCATGGGTGTCGTTTTCATGGCTTTATAAGGAGAGCCAGTGAGGAGGTTAGTCTCTCTCTTGCTCAAGCCATTCTCACCATGTGACACCCTGCATTGCTGTAGAGTTACCACCAACACGGCCCTCACCAGATGTGTTCACTGGACTTTGGACTTTTCAGCCTCCAAAACTGTAAGCAATAAATATTGTTTCTTTATTAATAGCCTTGTTTCAAGTAATTCTGCTATAAGCCACAGAAATGGACTAATAGACTCATATTCATTGGGGCCAAGTTACCACCATATACCTTTCAGGGACTATCAATATTTGGACCCATAAATAATTGGGTTTGCCTCCAAATTAAGTGCAGCAGAGTAGGAAGGGACTATGGATTAAGATCAGAATGATTTCCAGGTGATCCGCCTGGACTGCATTGTGACCCTGTTGTGACTCCCTCAAATTCATACGTTGAAGCTCTAACTCCCAGTACTTTAGAATGCAACCTTATTTGGAGATAGAGACTTTAAAGAGGTGATTAAGTTAAAATCAGTCCATAAGGATGGGCCTTAATCCAATATGATTGGTGTCTTTATAAGCAGAAGAAATTGGATACATGGGGAGAGACCAGAGATGTGCACACAGGGGAAGGACCATGTGAGGACACAGTGAGAAGGCGGCCATCCACAAGGCAAAGAGAGAGACCTCAGGGAAACCAAGCCTGCCAACACCTTGATCTTGGATCTCCAGCCTACAGAACTGTGAGAAAATAAACTTCTGTTGTTAAAGCTACCGAGTCTATGGTATTTTCTTATGGCAGTTCTAGAAGAATAATACACAACCTGAGTAGTTTTAGATTTTTATAAGCCCAACAACTTATTTAGCTGACCTTGTGTTATAGAATATGGTGTAAGGGGGTAGCAGAGTTTTTCCTTTTATTTCATAGAGGTAGGTTCAATATCTATTTCACTAGAAATTAGACGATTTAAACCTCTGTTTCTTACTCTGTTAGAGAAAATGTCTTAGACTTAATTCTTACGTTTCTGAATTAATACGTATATAGGTGAAAGACTGAACATTTCCTATAATAGATGTATAATGTGGTGACAGTAGAAATGTAATGATGGAAGTATTTAGCGGACCTCTTCAGCGTATGTCATAGGCCTCAATGGAAATGCTGTCTGGGATGCCAGACAACTTACAGGCTTGGAGAAGGGCATTTGTCCACAGCCAAGGTCTGGGGGGTTGGCCATCTCCTCAGTGATCTATATGTCTGTGTATTACTTTAGCCCTTTGGCTATGAAAACCTTACATATGAAGTTCACTGAGCTCAGTCTCCTGATCTGTGCACACGTGGAGCCAAAGGGAGCGTCTTTCATCCTTCATTAGATTCAGAGCAGTCTGAGGAAGTCTACCCACACAGTCAATAAATGAAAATGACTGTTCATATAATGGTACCCAACTATCAAACTAAAGGAAATGATTAAGAATCAAATAGTGTACATAATCTGCTGTATAGATCATTCAGGATATCCAATTAAAAGTCAACCAGATTTTATAATGTCAAGAAAACTAATTATCATTGGGAAAGACACCAGTATGACCTAATTTTAAAAATGTTTTAATACTTCTTTGTGAGAATATTTTTAAACATATAGACTAAGATACAGATGTAACTTCAAGACCAAGCCTCTATTTTAACTCTAGTGTTTGTGTTTTGTTTGCTTTATTTTCCACAGTAACTTTAGAGGGAACTGACTAATTCTGACATTTGTACACAGCCAAAGAGTTCAGACACTCTCAAGAAATAAAACAATAATTCATAAAAGTTTGCAAATGATATGTATTCTGTATTTTAAGACAAATTCCAATACAAGTTGGAGTGCAGTCTGAGATCACGTTGTGAGCACACTGCAGAGGAATACGAGAATCACTATTTTATAGCCTTTTATTAAAAAGTGACAAAAGAAAGAAAGGAAATCTAACTACTCTTCAGTAGTTGTCCCAACTTCATGTTGATCTTCTGAGTAACTACTTTGAGCCTGAGCTCTCAGCACCACCCGATGCCACTCTAAGAAGGTTGGAGCCTGGTTCCGTGGTCCTTGCTAATGCTATCCTGAGGTGTTCAGATGCTCTCCATTGGAACATGGAAAAGTTTTTACAGAAGGCAATGATGTACCAGATACATATTTTGAAAGAACAGCTGGAAATTCTGTGGAGAATGTATTTAAGTAGAGAAATGCAGGCAAACCATTTCATTCTCTTTCCAAAAAAAAAAAAAAAACTTTTAAAAGACTGACAGATTTATTCATTATCTCAAGCATTTGCTAAGTTCCTATTGAAATGTATTACAAAGGTGGTTGTCCTTAAAGAGAGTCTTGGTATTTAATGATAATTCAGCTGCTTTTTTAGAAATAATAATAATAAACTGGCAATTTTTGCTAACAAACCAATATGATTTTTTATTATGTGCTTGGCATGGTGCCATGTAATAGAAAGGACTGGATATCAACTATATCTAACAATGGGTGATCAGAACTTAAATGAGGGCAGAGGCAATGGAATTGAGAAGAAGGAAGGCGTGCCTGACTTGTCTCTTCAGCATTGGCAGCACACACATGGTGTGGAAATGTGGGACAGGCACCTGCATGTTGGGATTTGAGTCTACTGGTCTACCTGGGATCCCCTGGATGAGCCACTAACCTCAGATTCCTCTTCCTCAAACTGAGAAGATGAGACTAAGCCCTCATTTCCCCATTCACTCTGAGGACTCAGTGAGGCTGTGACTTCATCTTAGTAAAGGACACATCATCTCATATAAAAATTTAAAGAACTAGAAAATTAACCTAAAATCACATTAATGGAAAAATCATTTTGCTAGTGTTTAACTACAATTTTCAAATATTCTTTTCACCTTGCCTATAACAAAGGACTAAAGTAAGCTAGTGTCGCTGCATGAAGAGTTTACGCAAAACTTCACTCTCATTTTAAATAAATCAGAGATAATTTTCCAACCTAATTTGAAATCTTAATGAGAAGAAGCAATTTTATTCATGAAATTTCCTTCAATTCTGGGTATTATATATGCAAATGATTAAGGATATATGCATGGCATTTGTTATTTGTGGTACTTTTTTAGATTGGTCTCTCATTGAAGTTTCAGTCTTTTCTCAAATTTAGAAAGACAGTTCATGAGAAAGGAACTATTGTTCCTTGATAATAACTCAGCTGCTCTCTGCATAGTGCTGCCTCCATGCCAAGCAGTGTAGCAATTTTTAAAATTGCTTTAAATAGGAACAGCAAATAAACACAGGTGGGAAATTTCTAAATATAAAATCTGTTTATTTGTAACTTAGAAGTGCAATTTTACAGCATATTAATATTTCCATTTAACATAGATGAAAAATTAACACTTATGTTAATTTTTTGTTTCCACAAGAAAACAATAAATTATTTTTCCCTCTTAGAGCCATGAGACACCACTATCCAGTAATAAGACTAAGTACTGCAGGAGTTTAGCCACTTCTCTATCTTGGGACTAGGTAACCCAATAAACTCAATACCTGAGAAGGGAGGTAAAAAGTTGGGGGAGTGAGTGGGGGAGGGGAAGCCATGCAGTATGGGGAATGGTACTGAAACCAAACGGGAAACAATAAAAATATCCCCTAATAATTTGTATGAAGTTGTTGCCAGAAATGATTTCAGTTTTTCATTCCTGTTATGGAATGAATGCTGTGTTCCTCTAAACTTCACATATTAAAATCTAATCCCCAATGTGGTGGTATTTGGAGGTGAGGCCTTTGGGAGGTAATTAGGTCATAAGAGTGATAACCTCATAAATGGGATTAATGCCTTTATAAGAAGAGACCAGAGAGCTAGTTTGCCCTCTTTCTGCTGTGTGAGGATGAAACAAGGAGTTGTCAGTCTGCAACCCACAAGAGGGCCCTCACCAGAACCTGACCATCACGGCACCCTGATCACAGACTCCCAACCTGCAGACTGTCAGAAATATATGTCTGTTGTTTATAAGCTACATAGTCAGTGGTATTTTGTTATAGCAGCCCAAACAGTCTAAGAAACCCCCTATAAAACTAGTTTGTGTTTCTTTTACAATGATGCAAAAAGAAAAACTGGAGCTGGACAGTAGTTAAAATGGTAAAAACAAATTTTATTCATGAACTATTGTAATCACGGGAAAGAGATTTCAGTTGTAGAACTCGGCTTAATTCCAAATACAGCATGGACAAGTGAGAATTTATAGCCGATAAGCAATGTGGGGATCAGAGGATATAAGTACCAAGAGGAGACATCAGGGGTAACGGGGATTCTGGCTAAACCGACCTGACAGGATTCTTGCAGAATGCAGCCCAGGCACTACCCAAAGGCTGGTGGAGGTTGAGGAACCTGATCAGGTATCAAGGATGATCAGAAATTGAGGGTGGGGGTTCCTGCTAAACTGACTTAACAGGAATTGCTAAAACTGGATTTTACAAGGAAGTGCACAGATAGGCCTAGGGAAAGATTTAGGAGCCTGAGTAAAGTTTGGTCAAACAAAAATCTTTGTCAGTTCCCCCTCTTGTTCAAGGAAAGAAGAGACATACTTCTTTCATCTGAACAATACAAGTCCATTTAATCCCTCCTCTATATCTGATCAGGTTCCTCATCCTCCACCATCCCCCAGATGATGTCTGATCTCCCTGGCCTGTCAAGCAAGAATCCATTCAGGTCAGTTTAGCCAGAATCCTCTTTAATCCTAGCGTTTCCTCTCAGTAATTTTCCATCCAGTGACCCCCATCTGGCTCCTTGGTTATAAATTCCCACTTGCCCACATGTATTCAGAGTTGAGCCCAATCTCTCTCTACCACTGCAAAAATCTCATTGCCATGGTCCCTATACCTATCATGACAGTCCCAAATAAGCACTTTCTTACCTTGCATCAGCAAGTATCTCTGAATAGTTAACAATGGCATAGATGATCTGTTCAAGAATCTTGTTTCAGGTGCAAAGAATGGCCCTCATTTTAAACCCACTTATAAATTTGAGGAACAAATAAGGCAGAACCACCTTAACGTGAGGGCGAGATGTGGGGAGTTGGGGGTAGAAGTTACCAGCACTTTCAATTTTGGCTCATGATCACTTACAAACTAAATAAGTCTGAATGTGATTTACACGGAGGAAGCTGCAGACTGTAAGTATTTTCTGCATATGAGAATAACTAGATACACAATGACTGTTCACATACTAAGTTGCAGTTCTTAACATTTTCTTCTCCTTGGGATGGTCAGCTCTGGATCTTTGAGCCCAAATCCTTTGTGGAAGAATGAGGACAATGTCATCGGAACTGGTCATCAGTAGGTTCTGTGTGGCTGCCGAGGCAGAGAACACGGAAATTTATATACAACAGAACCAAGAAGGAATCTTAGCAGCCAAACAACACTAATGCCCAGGAAAACTCACTGAAACAGTAAGGAAACACCGGCAGTCTGTACCATGTAACACAGGGAAGAGAATTGTACTTAATTTTTCACATTTTACTCCACATAAAAAAGGATGGTTCCTAGTTTTAAATCTCAGGTATAATATTTATTAGCCATGCAGTTCAGGATAAGTCCCCCTCAGAGCCTTATTTTCTTCATCTATAATACTGGGATAATCTAGGGTTATATTGAACAATATATGCAAAGTACCTAGCATGCTGCCCAGTATACAGAACCACCATGCTTGGCTTCTATCTTCCAGCTCTACCGTTTCTACCTTAATTATTTGTCACTTAGCCTCAGTATTTGGTTGTTTGGATATGATCTCTTCTGTATATAAAACTCAGCATCCTTGGGTGAACTCTGATTAAATAAGTCTCTTCTGTATTTGAATTTTAGTTTTTCCCTATGACCCTTAGGTCACCCAGGTTTGTTTGCTCATTCATTTAATAAGTAATTTTTGTTGTAGCCCCGAGGAACCAAATCCTTACCCCAGATGCTTGGCTAGTAAGAAGTATCCTTGATAAAAATAAATAAATCTCAAAAGTAAATTTAAAAATTGAAGTAATGCAAAAATCACCCCAGGTAGCTCAGTTTTAATTTAAATTTTAATCTCTGAATGCATTTGATAGGATTTCTCTCAGCTCCATGCTACTTCTGGGAACTGCAAAAGCAAGGTTTCACTTGTCTTGATGATACCTTTTAGCTGGGATTCTGTTGCTTTCACTATCTTTTTCCCCATGGTTTTACTCTCACTTTATGAGATAAGTATACACTTCACAGCACTCATGGGTCTATCTTCTCTTGACTACTTCACCAAAGGTTCAGGAATCCTGCCGGAGAGAGAGCAGTGTTTTAATTAGGATTTCTGTGTAACAGTTATCTGAGACTCAAATACAAACTCAGATGAGTTTTGCATTTATTAAAATAATTAAGCATAATACACAAAAACCATACCATTGAACATGATTTTGAAAAAATAATACCTAGTTATAATTTGGTACCTTTTTCAGTTGTACTTCATTGTTCTGATTTTTCTTTCCAACCCTATATGAGTATTTATGTAAAGAAATTACTAGACTTTTTAAATATAATTGTCCCTGAAAAGGAAGGGGAAAAAAATAAAAGCACAAATTAATGGAAATGAGTGTGCTGTCTCTGGTCAAGGTAAATTGTCTGCTATCTCCTGGCATTCCAGTCTAGCAAGGGAATAACCCAGCTGGAGGTGGGGATAAGAAAACCCACCTCTCCACCAGTGAGCAACCCTACCTGATATCCCGGCATTCTAACCCAGGCAAGTGTCTCCTTCTGGCCTCTGACGTGTCTGCACTGCACTGCCCACCCCCATCCCAGCTGCACATTGGGCAAGAAACCGCTGCGTGGGGTGCTGATGGGGACAGAGCCACCTGTGCTCCACTCACGTCCCCGTCTATTTCAACATAGATCCCCTGGACTCATCCTGCAGCAGACAAGTGACATGTGCTAGACACCCAAGTTGCAAAGTGCAGTCCTATTCCTGCCGCCCTCCGCCCCCTTTTCTGTACGTTCAACATCTCTTCCCGGTGCTAAATGTACTGTTCTCACACGAGATTTCCATTTAGTGCCTGTGCTTGGGGATTACAGCCCCCTTTGAGGAATAAAGTGGACAGAGGAGACCAGAATACACATGTTTCACCAGTCTGCACTTCTGAGCTCTTGACACTGAGCATGAAAACGACCTAAGGCCAACATGTCAAACTCAAAGTCCTTAGAAAGCGGGAGCTCAGCAAGGAAAGGAAAGACGGCTGGGCCCCTAGCAGCCTCCTGCAGTGCGCAGCGGGGCGGCCGTGGAGGGGCGCGCGGGCGTCTTCGTCCTCGTCTTCTCCCGGAGTGTTCGTTCCAGGACTGAGTGGGGTCGCTCGCATCTGAGCTCCCGCAGTGCTGTGGGAGCCGACACGATAGTAAAATCTCCCAGGAACCTACACGCCAGCAGGTATTTGCTGTCTGCTGCCCCATCATCTGCAGGTCCTGTGGCTGCCGAAGGGGTCCGCACACGGGTACCAAAGGACAAAGGACGCAGGCAAGGGCCGGACAGCCGGGCCCTGGGACAGGAGGTCCCCGTGCCTCCCAGCGTCACAACATGATTTAAGATCTCTTCTTCCTTCTTGCTTTCTCCCCTGACATTCCCTGAAGCCCCGCCTGCCAGCCCATGCCTCACACCGGCTTCCCACCGGCCACTTGTCCCGGACAGGAGCAGCCCTCCCGTCCCCACCGTGTCCGAGGCGGTTTCACGCGCCCCACGGTGTGAAGCGTCTCGGGTTTGTTTCGTAAGAAAGAGGGCGCTGGAGATGGGCCCTCTGGGGGGTGCCGCGCGCCCCTCCTGCTCCCCGTGACCCGCCTTTCCACCCTCCTCGTCCTCATTTCTGCTGCAACACGTGGTTCTCTTCAGGAAGCGCCTCACACAGGCTTCCCATGGGCCACTTGTCCCGGACAGGAGCAGCCCTCCCGTCCCCACCGTGTCCGAGGCGGTTTCACACGCCCCACGGTGTGAAGCGTCTCGGGTTCGTTTTGTAAGAAAGAGGGCGCTGGAGATGGGCCCTCTGGGGGTGCCGCGCGCCCCTCCTGCTCCCCGCGACCCGCCTTTCCACCCTCCTCGTCCTCATTTCTGCTGCAACACGTGGTTCTCTTCAGGAAGCTTCGGAAGCCATCACGTGCCTTCATCACACGAGGAAATTTTTAGCAAAACGCACATCACAAAAATCGTTAAATTACATCTTTCTTGGAGTTATTTGAAGACTGAGTGGCTCCATGTTGAAAACGCTGTATTGTTATCCGTACGTTTTGTTCTGGCTGAAATCACATTTTAAGAAAAGTGCTCTGTCCTAAGGTGTTTCAGTCTATGTTTTCATCTTCCAGGAGGGTCACGCTGTTGCTGTAAAATCTTCACCTATGCTCTTATTTATATTGATTTTGAAATGTTCCTGTGGATCATTAGCACTCACAGAAATGTGGAAGATTTTCACTTCTCATGATGTGAATCTCTCCGTCTGACACACTGAAATATCTGATTAGCCTGGTTAGATCTGCTGCTTTCGCAGGCCTGCTGAGCATCACCCAGTTTCTACAGGAGCTTGCAAATGGATGTTTTGATTACATGCTCTTGTACTTTTCCAGCCCTGTGCTGTGGCTTGGCTTTACAATGCTCTCATTCTTTCCATGAAATCGGCATTTGCTCTTTGCTGGCCTAAAAAAATAGCAGCTACCTTATGCACTTAGTAGTCAATAAATATTAATCAATGGTACCAGGACCTGTAACTGGGCAGGATGTCTTTCTTTTTATAAATGATGTTTCCCTCTTATTTAGACATTGCAGAAGGGCATGCATAATGATGTTAAATATTCAAATAAACCATTACTCTATTTTTTAAGATTTGAGGAAAGTTTCTCAGGTTCTAGTAATGAGTCCATATCCTGCATTTAATTGAAAAAAAGAGGGGGGAGAGGGCATTATTATTAGGTAATGAAGATGAAAGGGGAATAATTATGGAATACTTGGAAGATCATTGTCTAATAAGGTTAGAAAAATTTAGGAGTCATACATATTAAATCTGGATTTCCTTTAGAAGAGAAAAATAACAGCAGCAACAACAAAATAATTGGAATTGAAATTTTCCATCTGCCAAGTGGTCTCTCTACCTACACCACCTGTCCTCTTGGGACATCCCTAAGCTCATACCACCCAGCCCCCAACAGCAGCTAGAGAAACACCTACCCCTTTGGCCAGACCCTCAGCCCTCACCTCCAAAGCTCCCCAGGACAGCTGGATGAGCACCAGCCCCTCCTGAAGCCAGACTTCTCCAGTGCAGTCCTCTGTGGACCTGCAGTCCTTCCTGTCCCACCCAAAGTACATTGCCATGTGTGACCCATGTGAGCCTGTATGGGGATCGGAAACCATGACCTTGTTGTTATACATACGGCTGTGCTCTAACCACCCATGTGTGGCTTTTTAAAAGCCTCACAATGATACTGTGAAGTTGGTAGTAATGGCATTTGTAGGTGAGGAAACCGAGATTCAGGAAGGTTATAAATTGCCCTAAGATTTGCAGCTTTTTCACACTCTGCCTGATGTGACTGGAAGATTCTTACATTGTTGAAACCTGAGGCCGGGGGAGTAGTAAAGCCTCAGGCCTGGGTTTGAATCCTGGACTGGCAGTTTGCATGGGTGTACCTTTAGGCAAGTTATGAATCACCTTAAAGAGCAGTTTGCTTTGATGTAAAATGGAGATAGTATCCACTTCAAATAATGTCTACCTCAAGGATTAAATGAGATGATCCTACTAAAGGGCTTAGCACAATGCTTAACACATAGTTAATATTCACTAATTATTAGCTGTTGTTATTATCATCGTTATTCTTAAATTATTAATTCCTCCCCTAACTCCTCTCTACTTTAACTGGGGTTCCCAATAATGTGGCTCCCAGTACTTTGAGTCTGTAGTCTGCCCCATACAACATGTGTAATCAATAAATCGCCACTGATTGATTCAGCACCTGGAGGAGCTGCAACAAGCACAACTCAGTTGGCACAGCTCCTCCCCTCTAAGTATAACTAAAACACCCTGGAAATTATTCAACAGACAGCAATGAAAAGATTGAAAGTTGGAAAAAAGAAGGAAGACTGTCTAGGAGGATTAATGACAGGGTGAGCTCCCTGGGTTTTCTTTTGTTCTCCCATATACCCTCCAGACTGGGTGCCAGTCCTGCAGCCCAGAGCCACCAACAGTCGTGGGAGGGAGGGAGGGAGGAAGGGAGGGAGAGAGGGAGGGAGAGAGGGAGGGAGGGAGGGAGAAAGGAAGGAAGGAAGGAGAAAAATACAAGTAAAAGCTGCTTTCTCTGGCCAAATGGCTGGGAAAGAAGCACAATTAGGAACACCTAATGCAGAACCCTAACATCAGTGGATGCACAACTGGGGCAGCTATGAGCTGTTTGATGCACCAGCAAAGTAGCAGTAAAGCCCTGGATGATCTCAGCCCCCATCCAAAAACAAACAAGATATGGAAGCTGGTCCATCCACTCACAGCAGCAGCAGTAAAAACATGTGGTCCCCTGCTCTCCACCCAGTAGCATAAGCAGTCCCAGACCCAGACAGACACTTCTGTCCCATCCAAAAAGGTCATCTAGTGACAGTAGGTAGTCCAGAAAAGTGCCTTCTACTGCTGCAGATGACAGCAGCAAGGACTGAGGAGTAAACACAGCAGCACTAGAAGAATGCAGCAGACCGGGATAGCATTGAAAGGATGCTGAAAACAAAACTGCTATTGGAAGACAAAAATAGCCAGACTTACTTGCTAAACCCAAAAAGAGGACCTTATTCCAAACAACAACAAAAAGAAATATAATTAGAATACTTTCCTAACATAATACAAAATATCTAGGACACAATAAAAAATTACTCACTACATAGAGAACCAAGAAAAATCACAGTTTGAATAAGAAAAGACAATCAAAGGAAGTCAGTACAAACATGAGTCATATGTTGGAATTATCTAACAAGAATTTTAAAGCAGCTGTTATAATCTTCTTCAATGATTAATTACAAATTCTCTTTCAATTAGTGAATAAAATTGAAATTTTCAACAAGAAATAAAGGCTGTAAAAACAGAACCAAATGAAAATTACAGAGCTGAAAAATACAATAACCAAAATTTCTTTAAAAACCTGACTGGAAGTGCCCAATAATACAGTGAAGATGGCAAAGAACAGAATCAGTGAACCAGAACACAAACAAATAGAATTTATTCAATCCAAATAAGAGATAGATAACAGACTGAAATAAAAAATGAACAGAATCTTGGGGATTTGTGGGACAAACACAAAACATCTAACTTTTGAATCATCAGGGTCCCAGTACAAGAGGAGAAAAAGTATAATACCAAAAAAGCATTTCAGAAAATAATGGATTAAATCCCCAAATTTGGTGAATGATGGAAACCTTAGATTCAGGAAACTAGTCAAATCCCATGTAAGATAAACCCAAAGAAACTCACACCATGACAATCATAATGAAACTTCTGAAAACTGAAGATAGAAAAAAACTAAGTTATGAATCACCTTAAAGAGCAGTTTGCTTTGATGTAAAATGGAGATAGTATCCACTTCAAATAATGTCTACCTCAAGGATTAAATGAGATGATCCTACTAAAGGGCTTAGCACAATGCTTAACACATAGTTAATATTCACTAATTATTAGCTGTTGTTATTATCATAGTTTGAAAGAAAAAGGGTGAAAAGATATGTCATACAAACATGAATTTTAAAAAACAAGAGTGGCTTTATCAATATCAGTGGAAGTAAACTTCAAAGAAATTTACTAGAACAAAGATGAACATTATAGCATGATAAAAGGATCAGTCCACAAAGAAGACATAGCAAATCTAAATGTGTATATAGCAAACAACAGACATTCAAGATATGTGCAGTAAAACTGACATACCCGAAAAGAGAAACACACAAATCCATAATTAGCATTATGGGGACTTCAACACTCCACTCTAGGCAACTGATTGAACTACAAGATACAAGGCAGAAAATCAGCAAAGATACAGAAGGATTCAATAATACCATCAACTAACAGCATCTAAATGACATTTATTAAATATTATACCCAACAGCAGCAGAATATGTATTCTTTTCAAGTGCCCATGAACAGTCACCCAAAAATACAATATCCTGAGACATGAAACAAACCTTAACAAGTTTTTTAAAAATTGAAATCATGGGGCCGGCCC
>NW_007727613.1:126270-127425 GCF_000696425.1 Galeopterus variegatus | reverse complement strand
TTTGACTTCCTCTCCTTGATTTATCTCCAGTGAAGTTTTTGTTTTTACCAGTATCCAAGCTTAGGGGAAATATTGCCTAAATACCCTTCTTTGTTGGGGATGGGGAGGGAGTAGCAGGGCAATCTCCCAGTCAGTGAATGCTATAGACCCAATTGTGTCTCCCCAAAATTCATTGTTGAAACCTTATCCTCCATTGTGACTGTATTTGTATCTGGAGATTACACCTTTAGGAGGTAGTTAGGGTTAAATGAGGTCATAAGGGTGGGGCTTTAATCCAACAGGAGAGGTGGCCTTATAAGAAGAAGAAGAGAGAGATTTCCCTTACTCAGCTCACACAAAGAAGTCATGTGAGCACACAGGGAGAAGGTGACCATAGATGACCAAGATCTGAGGCCTCAGAATGAAACCCACTTTGATGGCACCTTGATCTTGAACTTCATAGCCTCCAGAACTGTGAGAAAGTTAATTCTGTTGTTTAGGTCACTCAGTGTATACTATTTTGTCATGGCAACCTGAGTAGACTAATTTAATGAGGTTCTATGGTGTAAGGATTGAAGAAAATAGTCCTTCAGTGGAGGCTACGTAGACAGATANAGTGTTAAATCTTGTGTGCAGTGAAACATACTTAGGAAGGAAAGAATAGCAACAGAATTGGTAAAATGAAAGTAAATAGTCTATTCTCCACTTCATGTGTTTCTTTAAAGCAAAAATTATAATACAATATGATGAGGTGTTCAATGTAAATAAATCTGAAAACAATTATGTTTTTAAAGTTGGATGGTCAAAGTTTATAAATGGAAATACAGTTTCTATACTTCATTAAAATGGTTAAGTTCAATACCAGCAGGCTTGATAAATTACATATGTACATGATAATACCTAGATCAATGACTAAGAAAACTGTACAAAGCAATGTAATAAAAAAAATTAAAAATAAATCAAAATTGAGCTCTAAAAAAATGTTAAAGTAACCCACACAAAAACAAGAAAAAAGAAAAAAAATTAGAGGGCACAAACAGAAAACTTATAAATGCAGGAAAAAATGCAGACTTGACACCTAATAATTATTAGAGTATTATTAGCAATTACTTTAAATGTAAATTGTTTAAGTATACCAATTAAAGGACAGAAACAGGTAGAATGAATTAAAAAAAA
>NW_007727613.1:123512-124707 GCF_000696425.1 Galeopterus variegatus | reverse complement strand
AAAAAAAAAAAAATTGAAATCATGAAGAGACAACAGGAAAATCTCCAAACACTTAGAAAGTAGGACATGTTAAAAAATCCATAGGTCAGAAAGGAAACCTCAAAGGAAATAAAATATATACAGAGAACTAAATGGAAATAAGATCAAAACATATCAGAATTTGTGGGATGAAGTAAAGCAGTGCTGTGATGGAAATTCGTGACACTAAATTTTACATTAGATGAGAAAAAAGATCTCGAATCAGTAAGGAGAAAAGAAGAGTAAAATAAACTTAAAGCAAGCAAAAGAAAGGAAATCAATAAAATTTAAATTAGAAAGACAACAGTAAAAATTACTGAAAAATTATAAGTAGTAATAATACCCTTTTTTTGCAGTGAGTAAGTGCCAAATAAAGGGGGAAAGAGAAAGACTAAATCTTTCAAGATTCAGAATTTAATCATTCAACAAGCACTTCTTGAACAAGTCACTGGGAACTGGAGGCTTGAAAATAAATAAAATATAGCCTCTGTCCTCAAAGAAAAAAATTCTTCTTTTTAAAAAATATTTGCTACCTGCCAATGCAGGCACAAATAGCCCCTAGGCACAGAAGACAGTTTGTCTCCTACGGGTAAATCAAAACACATTGATGGGCCCTGAAGACCCAATGCTACCTCCAACTGCCCAGACATGGTAACCGGAGAAAGTACCATGTTCTGGGAATTCCTGAGTGTGTTCAGTCATCAATTGCACCTTGAAAAGAAATTGTTGATTTTGTCATATCGCTTCTGATCATTTTCAACATTTCCTCTGGGGAACAACACTTGAACCTGAGATCTTTTGATAGAAATAACTTCATGGCTTTCCCTTTATTCCTGTGAGGAGAAACTATTACAAGGGCCAGGAAAGAATTCTGAGATCCAACCAACCTCATGATTGTAACTATTAACAAGCAGTGGTGGCTTACCAAAGGATGACAAATAACAGGTGGCAGAGTTGCTTCTACCAGGAGTACTATACATGGATGGTTGTGAGAGTCTCTCCTCCTGTGTCCCAGAGCAGGTCCGTGTCAAATTGGTGACCTCTTTGAGAGGACCTCTTGTGCCCAGTGTAATAGAAAGCCATACCCGATTTCTGTTTTAACCAAGTGGAAGACATTTTGACTTCCTCTCCTTGATTTATCTCCAGTGAAGTTTTTGTTTTTACCAGTATCCAAGCT
>NW_007727613.1:108834-121802 GCF_000696425.1 Galeopterus variegatus | reverse complement strand
AGGTTCTATGGTGTAAGGATTGAAGAAAATAGTCCTTCAGTGGAGGCTACGTAGACAGATACTTAGACTTCCAAGATGTGGATGTTGAAATGAGTCAAGAAAGAAGATGATGCCTAATAAATCAAAGAGGATTCCTGAAAGACAAACAACAAGTATTAAATGCTAGGATGTGATGTTAACAACTTGAGAGCAAAAAGTCAGTGGATCAGGTAGAAGTAAGTGGTCATCCCACTTGGCTCGAGCCAAGGGGCTCATGTAGAAGGACTACCTGAGTGCAAGGGTTTAGGATTAGGAGCAACTTCCTCACACACCACTTTCTGAGTTTTGCAGACTCAACAGTTTCTGAAGTCACCTGGTAGAAGCCTGCTGTGAATATTAGGTCCTTTTTCTTTGGGAGGTAGGCTCCAGTCTTTCTTTCCAACCTCAGACTTTTCTAGGAAACCAGCAGCAGAACTGGTCTAGAGGATGACAGGATTTCGGTATTTCTTATTCTCTCCCAGGTCTCTCATCAAAGACTGGGCAGGTGTGGAGAGCAGGTTTGTGGTTTTCCAGGCACTGCTGGCAGTGGTTGACTTTTCTAGGAAACCAGCAGCAGAACTGGTCTAGAGGATGACAGGATTTCGGTATTTCTTATTCTCTCCCAGGTCTCTCAATCAAAGACTGGGCAGGTGTGGAGAGCAGGTTTGTGGTTTTCCAGGCACTGCTGGCAGTGGTCAAAATCCCATATGGATCAGTGAAATCTGTAAAAACTTCTCTAAGACCCATATGTAAAAACCTAGCTGGAAAGAGTAGACAGGTGGGTGTGCATATGGGGGTGTAAAGAGTTCTCTCTAGAACCAGAATGTAACATGGGGATTCCAATCAGAAGTCAGGTAACTAGGAAAGGTGTGAAAATAGACTTCCTTGAGGAACAAAATGGTCATGGCTGAGACAGATGAAGGCTGGTGTAAACTGTGACGTTGACCATTTTAGCAAGGGTATTCCCTCCACAAAAATGGTGTGCAGTCATGTGCTTAAGGAATCCCAAAAGCATCCCAAGTTGGAACAGGTGTGGCCTTTCAAGCCCATAGGATCCAACCTAAGCTGAGGTCAAATGTGTCCCCACACGAGAGGGTGTCATATCTCTTCAGACTATGCTTAAATATCTGTCTGGACTTGGTGATGCTGAGACACAAACACTGACCTTGATGAATGGTTATCCTGTTGAGGAACACAGAGCGCACTGAAGAGGGCTTTGTGCCCAGGAAGTGCTGTGCAGTGGTTTATAGCTTGGATGCTGGAATCACACAGACCATATCTGCTCTGCAATGTACTGGCTGAATGACTCTGAGCCTTGGTCTTTTCTCCCTGTAGCATGTCAATAAAAGTAGTTTCTATCTCAAAGAGTTTGGTGAGGATTAAATAAAATTTTGTTTGTAAAGCTCTTATTACAGCATCAGGCACAGAAGTAAGCACTCATAAATGTGTTATAACCAGTTCTAGATCGATTAAGGGGAAAAAAGGCCTTGGCCAACATTTAGCCAATTCCTTCAACCTGTGAGATATTTCATCCTCTTCCTCCTTAACCCTAGATGACAGAGAAGAAAGCCCTTGAAGTCCTCCCTCAGGTAACTAGTTTTGAATTGTGGGTTGAATATAGAAGTGGATTTCAGGGGGAATTTTTTTTTTCTGATATAGCAAAATATGCTCTTTTTAAATTTGGTTTGTGGTTCTGGTTCTCTATCAGCCACCTTTCATTCCTTTCTTCCTTATCTCACCTCCCTCTTGGGAAGGTATGTTCTCACTAAGTCATGTGTCTGGGACTTGCTGATTTTCATAACTATCCCTACAGGGTTCGTATGACTCTTAAAGAAATATGTATGGTGCATATTAGCCTCTTTAGTCTATTCTGACGCAAAATTTCATTATATTATTTTTAATAAAATAATGCATTTAAAAGTACTAATACCTCTTTGCCTACGTGAAGACAAGAATTAAATCTTCATATTATAGGACAATTCCCTTGCTCCCTCGATTTTAGTTAGAGACACTAACAGAATTTTCTTGTCAGTTCCTGCAATAGCAATCTGTCTTAAGTATCCTCTCTTCAAAGTGCTTGGTTTGTTTGCCTACCCAGAGCAGCACATCTTGTGACTGTGTGACATCCAAATTGTTTCCATGAGTGGAACTTCAATGATGTGCTTAAAAAGTTATGAAAGATGCTCCATTATAACAACCAATCCTCTAGTCAAACAAGGATCAAGGACATCCAAAAGAAATGGCTTTCCCTTAAAGAGAAAATATTCCACATCAAATAACTAAATAGTACATATGAAAATCAATCAGGAAACAAGTAAATTAAACATGTATAATTTACAAACAAAAAATATTTTCTACTACCATCCAAATTTATGTAAAATAATGTTTGCAATATTTTTTTATATCCTAAATATGGGTTTTGATTCCAAACTTGGGGGTTGGACATAGAATACTACAGAACCGGTCTTTCAGAAGAGCTGCTAACTCCACCACAGTCAGATGGAGAACTGAATGCTCTGGTGCAGGGACTGGGAAGCTGCTTGCAGAGTGGTTGGCTCCAGAACTGTACTGCTAGACCAGAATGAGCAGAAACTGGGTGCTCCATACCAATGTCATGTCACCCATGAAACTAGTAAATGGCCACTGGGACATCTGCTAATATATGGAAAAATGCAAACATGTCTGGACCATACTTGCCAGCAACAAGAGAGGATGCAGCAAAGACACGCCATGCCTTCCTCAGTCTCTTGACGCTCAGTGAGGGCAGGGGATGGCTGACTACCTGCAGCTCTTGCTGCAAGGGAGCCCAAGGATGCATTGACATGCAGGAGGACACCCAGAGGGAAAGGCGTGCTAGACCTCTGAGGCCGGTCCCGTGTCCTCCACACTCACCAGTATATCCTCAGTGCAACTAGCCAAATGGAGTCCCTAATTGTCAGGAATTAACAAAGGACAATTGAGTGAGAGCTTCCCAGTGTTTTTCCCAAAGGAGTCAGACATGGAATTTCATGAGACAAAGTACCATTTGAAATACTTTGATAATCCATTTTTGTTGTTGTTGTTGTTGTTGTTGTTCTTAAAAGTATTAAGGACTGAGTTCTTTTGCTCAATAAAACCAATTCACAAATGCTAATTGGTCTGTTTCTATAACAAGGGAACAGATGATGGTGTTCCTACCTGGACCAGAGGGTGGCCCAGTGATGGCAGTCTTCCCCGGTGCAGGAAACGGCCTTCTGCATCAGTCTGATTGCTCTCTACTTGTGCTTCTGCCTCCCTTTGAATGTGTACGTCTAATATTAACTTTCTAGAGCACTTCCCTGGGGGCAGATCACACAAGGGCCCACATCAGTCAAGACTCCCCTCTGGTAAGAAACTAGATTGCTCTTTTGTTGAACACCTCAGTGCTGAAGGACAGAATCAATCATGCCAGACATATGGTATCTCCTCTTGCTCACAAAGTTCTTCCAGGAAAACAATTTCACAACCTCCATTGATAATCTGTTCTATTCTTAACCTATTGCTGCCAGATAGGTGCCCTGGTTACAGCCAGCTAAATAGATTTGTCGTCGGGTAGTAAAATGGAAACTTTCTTATTAGTACTAAGTATGATAAATCCACCTACCGAAGTCCTGAACTTGAGAAGAAAGTCTAACAAAGTAATTTCTCTCTAGGTAAGGTATCAACTGAGCACTTAATTATCATAATTAATGGCTTGATTCCTAGATGACAACTTGAGATATAAAAGAGCCAGGAAAGAAAAAAAAAAAAAAAAAACACTTGCATCCTTTGTCTTTTTTCCATGAGATAATGAATACCCTCCTTAAATTGATCTTTCTCCTTGTATGACTGGTAACAAGGATTTTAAAAGTTGATGTGAGAATTAAATGAGAATGTGCATTAAAAGCACTTTGGCATAACAATGTGGAAGTACTGAATGCCACTGGACTGTACACTTAACAATGGCTAAAATGATCATTTATATGTTATGTATATTGTACCACAACTTTTTTAAAAAGGAAGTTGAATTAGGGAAGCTGAGGGGAAAAAAGCATTTTGATAGCTAAGTGATGTATCAGGGCCACTGGTCTGGCACGGGCACCCACATGGAGACACATTACCAGTCTTAGTGCTGTGACCCTGCCTGACCCCCAATTCCTAACTCAGAGAACAGCATTTGGACATTTTACTAGCCAGTATGTCTGTACCAGCTGAATATCAGCATCCATGCAGTCATTGTTCTTACTGTGCTTGGAAGGAAAGGTATTAACTACACAAACCATCTTAAATCAACCTAATTTCACATTCCCTGAAGGATTAAACTACCATAGAATTCAGCCAGGTATGTTCCCAGCACCCTGGGACTAAGCTGGATCTTTTCCTATATACATAGGTCATGATATGAATTTATTAAGCCTAGAAAGTTGACGAGGGCTCTACATCAGTAGTTTCCTAATTCTGTACTCAGGCTTGAGGGAATATATTTAAAGATTCTTTGGCAGTAGAAGTTGTGGGGCAATGTGTCACCCTGAATGGATACTGATGCCTTCTTTGGAGCAATCGGATGCCTGGCAAGGGATGGCCCGTCTCATAGAGGGAGGCATGGGTTTAGTGCCTTTGAGAGGACTTACTCAGCCCGAATGACATGGGACTGCAGGGGAATCTTGTTCCTAAGCATGCGTGGGGAAGCTGAGGACTCCAGAAAAGGGAATGGGCTGAAGGCCTGTTTTAATAGGACAGAGGAAGAAACTAGCAAAATCTACATTATTAATATTATCGGAATCTCACTGGCATCACAGGCTGGTGGGGCCCCGGGGAAATTCTGATTCATACACAGGCTGTCAAAAACCTCATGTCCTGCTCTTCGCCCTCAGTGCTGGAAATGCCCTCTCTTATTCTCTCCATCTTTGTAAATATTTCACATCCTCCCAGGCCCAGCCCAAACTCCAACTCCTCCTTCCCAGATGACCTGAGGCAGCATAGGTTCCTCCTATTCCTGACCTCCCATAGCAATAGAGGTCAGGTGCATTTTAGCGTTCGGTTCTCTGGCTGCTACATTTTAGCACTTGATTGGCTTCTCTTCATTCTCCCATGCACAGCAGAGAGAGCACAGTGACTATACCATATGCTTCCCCACTGTTTTCACCTGACACTGAGCACAGAGAAAGTGCGTATAAAATACTATCTAAGTTGGATTGATTCATAATAGCATCAAAATGTCAATGCCATCATTGTCCTAAAAAATGACAATACCGTTAGCTTCTTCCCCTAGGAGAACAGCAAAGGCAAGGCCATCAACTTGTTACAAATAACAAGCACATAGCCATAAAATGCCTTCTATCTATGATTCGAAAATCTTTAAAAGACCTCTGTGGTTAAGGGAACTCTATGGAGGATGTTTTAAAACTTATTCTATTTTTCCTAGAATTACCCAAAAGAAATTACTTTAAGTTCAATTACTTAAAAGTTCTGAGAGCATTGTACAAGCAAATTAGCAGCATTGTTTCAATAATTTCTAATAATTAAATGCTAAGTAAAGTTAATAGCAAGTCCTTTACTAGCATTAGTACACAGTTCTTAAGTGTGCTAAATAAACGAAGATATAGGTAGTATATGTAAGAGCAATCCAGTGAACATAAATAATCATTTACATTAGTAGCTGAACAACACTGTCCAGTAGTCACCACAGGCTATTTAATTTTGTCCCTTGCTTTCAACATTGTACAGTTTTCTTTAGGTTGTTCTATAAAGCCATTTTATTTCTAGGTATTGACCATTCCTAGGGATTTATTAGTAGCTGAACAACACTGTCCAGTAGTCACCACAGGCTATTTAATTTTGTCCCTTGCTTTCAACATTGTACATTTTTCTTTAGGTTGTTCTATAAAGCCATTTTATTTCTAGGTATTGACCATTCCTAGGGATTTATATACAAGTAGCTATAAGCACCCAGGTCAAGTTAGGATTCTGTGACTAGCCCTAAAGTTTTATACATATTGTGAGCCAGAGCTCATACCCCGCTGGTGCCAATATTGCATTTTGTAATTTTCATTTTCTTTGTAAGATACAACCTACTTTACTGACATCTTTCAGAGGCATAACAATACTTTGTACTTGAAGGAAGTACTAACTAGCCGTTGGGGATGACCCTGATGTCCTTGCTAGATGAACAAAGCTTTTTAATACTTTGCAATAAGTAATATTTTCCCAAGTGAAAGAACAACAATTATCTAGTTGTGACAGCCCATAAAGCAACTTGAAATCAGCATTACTCTTGAATATTAGGATGGAAAATTGCATTAACATTGTAATGCAGTATACATTTTATTTTATTAATTGCTTCATTTCTAAGACTTTTTATTGAGGCAGGAGGAGTGCTGACACTGCAACAGGGAAGCCCAAGGCAGGGAAAAGCCCCAGGCAGCCCTGCTCCTGCCCACTCAGAAGGCAGGAGGAGCATCCAGGCAACAAATCAACAGAGAAAAACAGGATTTAAACTACTCTTTAGACCAATTGTAACTGGCAGATATCTGCACAACATTTCATCCCAAAACTACAGAATATACATTCTTCTCATCAGCACTTGGAACATTCTCCAGTATAGACCACATGTTAAGTCACAGATCAAGTCTCAACAAATTTTAAAAAATCAAAATGATCTCAAGTATCTTCTCAGACTACAATGGATTAAAACTAGAAATTAATAACAAGTGAAACTCAGAACACTATGCAAATACATGGAAATTAAACAATAGTCTCCTGAATGACTTATGGGTCCAAGAAGAAATTAAACAGAAAATCAAAAATTTCTTGAAACTAATGAAAATAATGAAATATCATATCAAAACCTGTGGGATACAGCAAAAGCAGTAGTAGGAGGGAAGTTTATTGCAATAAGCACTCACATCAGAAAAATAGAAAGATTTCAAATAAAAAATCTAATGCAATACCTTGAAGAACTAGAATAACAGGAACAATCCAATCCCAAATTAGTAGATGGGAAGAAATAATTAAGATCAGAGCAGCACTAAATGATATAGAGACCCAAAAAATGATACAAAAGATCAATGAAACAAAAAGTTGCTTTTTTCAGAAGATGAACAAAATAGACAAACCATTAGCTAGGTTAACCAAAAAAAAAAAAAGAAGAAGAAGAGAAAGATCCAAATTACAAAGATCAGAAATGAAAAAGGAGACATTACAACTGAAACCACAGAAATACAAAGAATCATTAGAGAGTATTACAAACAACTACATGCCGACAAACTAGAAAACCTGGAGGTAATGGATAAATTTCTGGGCACATACAAACTAACAAGACTGAACCAAGAAGAAATAGAAAACCTGAGCAAAACAATGACAATCAACAAGCTTGAAGCAGTAATCAGCAGTCTCTGAACAAAGAAAAGCCCAGGAACAGATGGTTTTACTGATGACTTCTACCAAACCATTAAAGAGGAATTAGCACTTATTCTCTTCTCTTCAAACTATTCCAAAAAATTGAAACAGAGTCCACTCCCCCAAACTCATTCTATGAGGCCAGCATCACCCTGATACCAAAACCAGACAAAGATATAACAAAAAAAGAAAACTATGGACTAATATCTCTGATGAACACAGATGAAAAATCCTCAACAAAATATTAGCAATCAGAATACAGAAACATATCAAAAAACTTATACACCATTATCAAGTGAAATTCATCCTAGGGAGATAAGGATAGTTCAACATAGGCAAGTCAATAAATGTGATGCACCACATCAACAAGATCAAGGACAAAACCCATGTGATTATCTCATTAGACAAAGAAAAAGCATTTGACAAAATTCAACATCCCTTCACGATAAAGACTCTCAGCAAATTAGATACAGTAATAAAGTATCTGAACACAATAAAGGCCATGTATGACAAATGCACTGCCAATATCATCCAAATGCCTACTCTTACCACTCCTATTTAACATAGCATTAGAAATGCTAACCAGAACAATCAGGCAAGAGAAAGAAATAAAGGGCATGCAGATTGGAAAAAACAAAGTCAAACTGTCCCTGTTTGCAGATGGCATGATCCTATATGGAGAGAAACCTAAAGGTTCTACAAAAAAACTCTTAGAATTGATCAATAATTTCAGTAATGTTACAGGATACAATATCAATGCCCCAAACCAGTAGCATTTTTATTCTCCAAAAATGAGCTAGCAGAAAAAGAAATCAAGAAAGTAAGCCAATTAGCAATAGTCACCAAAAAATAAAAAAAACCCAAAACAAAAACAAAAACCTAGGAATGAGTTTTACCATGGAGGGATAGATCTCTACAAAGAGAACTATGAATCACTACTGACAAATTAAAGACAACATTAAAAAGTGGGAAGACATTCTATGCTCCTGGATTAAACAAATCAACAGTGTGAAAATGTCCATAATACCCAAAGTGATCTAAAGATTCAATGCAATTCCCATCAAAATACCAATGACATTCTTCACAGAAATAGAAAAATAAAAAACAATCCTAATATTCATTTGGAGCAACAAAAGACCCTGAATAGCCAAAGCAATCCTGAGGGAGGAAACAAAAAAAAAAGGCATAACACTACCTGAGTTCAAATTATACTACAAAGTTATAGTAACCAAAACAGCACAGCACTTGCATAAAAATAGACACTCAGACAAATGGAACACAATAGAGAACCCAGAAATCAACCCACAGACTTACAGCTAACTGATCTTGGACAAAGGCAACAAGAATATACATTGGGGAAAAGAAAGCCTCTTCAGTAAATGGTGCTGGGAAAATTGGACATCCATATGCAGAAGACTGAAACTAGACCTGAACTTCTTGCCATATACTGAAATCAATTCAAAATGGATTAAAACCTTAAGTACAACACCATAACTACTAAAGGAAAACATGGGAGAAACACTTCAAGTAGTAATGACTGGGCAAAGACTCTATGAATAAGACCCCAAAAACACAAGCAACAAAAGAAAAAATAAATAAATCAAATTATATCAAACTAAAAAGCTTCTACACAGCAAAGGAAACAATCAATAGACTGAAAAGACAAACTACAGAATGTGAGAAAATATTTGCAAGCTATACATCCAACAAGGGATTAGTATCCAAAACATACAAGGATCTTAAACAATTACACCATAAAAAACCCCAAATAATCCAATTAAAAAATGGACAAAGGAGCTGAACAGACATTTTTCAAAAAAAGACATACAAATGGCCAATAAGTACTTTAAAAAATGCTCAACACCACTAATCATCTGGGAAATGCAAATTAAACCACATTGAGATAATATCTCACCTCGGTTAGATAGGCTATTATCAGAAAGACTGAGAATAACAAACACTGGTGAGGATGTAGAGAAAGGGGAACTTTTCTACACTGTTGGTGGGACTGTAAATTAGTACAGCCACAACGGAAAATATTATGGTGGTTTCTCAAACAACTAAGATAAAACTACCATACCATCCAGCAATCCCACTTCTGGGTGTATACACAAAGGAATGGAAGTCATCGTGTCAAAGGGATACCTGCACTCCCATGTTCATTGCAGCTGTATTTACAATAGCCAAGATATGGAACCAACCTAAATATCCATCGACAAACAACTGGATAAGGAAAATGTGGTATATATACACAAGGGAATACTACTGAGTCACAAAAAAGAACGAAATTCTCCCATTCATAGCAACATGGATGAACTTGAAGAAAATTGTGTCAAGTGAAGTAAACCAAGCACAGACAGAAAACCGCTGCATGTCCTCTCTCATAAGTGGGAGCTAAGAGATAAAAAAGGAAGGAAAGAAAGACAACAGTGGTGTACTGGACATGCAGAGGGAGAGAACAGACCTAGAGTTGCTGGGGTGGAGGGGGGAAAGGGGAGGGAGGATGGGGAGAGGTTGAGTTGGGGACATGGGGAATAATTGCAATTTGAGGTGGTGGTCATGCTGATAGTATTGATCTGATTGTCACATGCTGGGCACAGGTGCTGATGGTCAGCTCTGTGCTCCATCCATGAATATGCATAATCAATTTTTTAAAATAAAATAAAATAAATGCTTTTATTATGGAGAACCCCAAAGATTCACCAAAGTAAACAGAATAGTATTATAAATCCCCATGTACATATCACCCAACTGCAACAATTATCAACTCATAACTAATCATGGTTCATTTATACCCCCATCTAATTTCCCCCTCATATTATTTTGAAGTAAATCCCACACACACTACAATTGTATCTGTAATTTTGTCAGTATGAATTTTTATTTGTTAAATTTTCAGTTATGTTAAAAAAAGATAACTCAGTTTTTAACATAACCACAGTATCACTAACACACACCAAAAAACAAACGTGACAATTATTCCTTAATATCATAAAATATCATTGTTCAAATTTCTAATTTTCTCATAAATATCATGGTTTTATAGTGTGCTTATATTGGAATCTAAGTAATATCTATACACTACAGTTGGTTATGCCTCCCAAATCTCATTTACCTAAAATTTCTCTCTCCAGCTCTGTGTAACTCAATGTTTCTCTGTTGGAGAAAGCAGTCTGCGAGTCTTGTAGATTTTCCCAGTCTTGAGTTTGCTGATTGCACCACCAGGGTACAGTTTAACACATTCTTCTCTCTCTTTTTATCTGTATATTGGAAGTTAGATCTAGAGGCTTTCTCAAATTCAGTTGCTGCTGTTTTTTCCAAGAACACACTGTAAGTAGTGGAGTGTTCCTCCATCAGAAGGAACATAATGTCTGACTGTCTCTCTATCATTCCTTCTTAATTTCTTAGCTAGAATGCTTCTATGATTCTTCATTGTAAAGCCAGCTTTGGGAGTTCTAAAAAAAAAAAAAAAAACTTTCATTTACTTAAATGAATACTATTATCTCATGATGGAATTTTGAAGTCTAATTTGAAATTCAAGAGATGGGACTGAAATGCAAAACTGATCATCAACCCTCCCCTTTCCTGGAACAGTATGCCTTAATCCAAGGCCGAGCCTTCATAGAACAGTTAAGCAGCAAGAAGAAAACAAAATAACAAATGAGTGACTAGAGAAAATACATTGGTGAAATTCCAGAACGTTATCCCATACATTTATATTCAATTAGAGAGGCTGGGAAATTTATTTGGGCCTTATAAGTACCCTGGCATCCTGGTAAGGAGATGCACTCTGGAGGATTGGAAAAGTTCAGCGTCTATTAGTCGTGCTGGTTCTCTTATAGTAGAGGGTCAGAAATACTTGTTTATTAGTGAGGAAACAGGTACACAGGCCAGGAAGTCCTCTTCCCTTTGTTAAAAAAAGGGCTTTTGTTCTGTTGTCCCCATCTCTTTCTCTGGCTGGGGTCTGACTAAAGGTACAGAATTGGGCCTCCGTTCCAAAGTTAAGTGTGCGTCAGTGGGCTGGGCTTGTCTACAGTGAAGGCTCACATGTGTCTTTCCAGAGCATCTCCCAGCCTGGGGTTAACCCCCCATCTGCCTGAGGAAACAATCTCTTCGGTCATTTAGCTTGTTTAGTCAGCAGGAGGATCCTGAGGGAAGAGCTGGGGAGACTAATTGCTGGTAGCTGGAGGGCCTGTGGCTGCTGGAGACAGTTTTAACTTGTACTTTGTCAACAGCCTTAGGAAAAACAGAGGTACCTACAGAAGGGACACCAGGAGACAGAACTGTTCTGGAAGAAAGCTAACTGCTGCACGTGCACTGGGCTTGAATATATTTGATCCAATCCATCCTCTAGTGTCTTGGCTTGAGTCCAGAGCTGCCCACACCCGGAACTTTCCCAAGAAACTCCAGGGCTCTCTGCCCTAGGGAGAGGGCGAAGTCACACTAGTGACTGTATTTTATGTAGGCAACATTGGCACACAGATCTGACAAAGGATGTGATAGAGTTTGTATGTGTTGTCCCCCAAAACTCATGCAGAAATCTGATCCCCAGTGTGACAGTGTTGGAAGCTGTTTGAATCATGGGGGTGAATCCCTCATGAATGGATTAATGGTCTCCTTGGGTGCACTGATTAGTGAGTGAGTTCTCACTCTATTAGTTCCCGTGACAGCTGGTTGTTTAAAGACCCTGGCACCTCCTCTCTCTCTCTTGCTTCATCTTACCATGTGATCTGCTTGTACCTGCCAGCTGCCTGTCGCCTTCCACCATGAGTAGAAACAGCCTGAGGCCCATGCCAGAAGCAGCTGTCCCTAAATCATAAGCCAAATAAACCTCTGTTCTTTATAAATTACCCAGTCTCAGGTATTCTGTTATAGCAACATAAAATGGACTAATACAGGACACTTTTCCCAACATATGAAAAGGTATATGAATAAATTGTGTTTATTTATTCAAAACATCATTTTCAGTAATAAGAACAGAATTAAGAAACAGTGGGAAGTGGGGAGAGATGTCATCAAGATGGTGCAATAGATGGTTCCCAGCATCACTCTCCCCAACAATTGACCAATTTATAGCTATTAAAAAGCAGAAACTGCCAACCTGGGACTGCTGGAGCTCAGGAGAAGAGGAGGAGAGGAGAGACCCATGGAGTCCATGAAGGCAGGAGGAGCCAGGGCAAGAGGAAGAAGAAACTGCTCCAACCACTTCAAGCCCTGACCATGTTAGGGCCAGCCCTGTGAGAGGAGAGAAGAAGCTGCAGCACACAGAGCAGGAGCCAGCAAAAGCCACAGCTGAGCCCTTCAGGTGAAGTTTCTTGGAGTCTGGGGGGGAGAAGAGGACCTTGGAGTGCACTATACCAGCCCCCAGGCCAGTGAGACTCCTGAGAGGGTTCCCATGGATCCACATAGGAGTGAGGGTGACAGCGGAGTGAAGGAACCACCCAGAGGCTGGAGAGTCATTGCAAGGGACCCACACATAGCCCAACCCTGTGGGAAGTGTTTGGAGTATGGGAAGGAGGCTGGCCCACCAGGAGAAAATTGGGGTACAGAGTGGG
>NW_007727613.1:107655-108227 GCF_000696425.1 Galeopterus variegatus | reverse complement strand
AAGTGTTTGGAGTATGGGAAGGAGGCTGGCCCACCAGGAGAAAATTGGGGTACAGAGTGGGCAGCTGATCTACCTTCTAATCAGCACAGGCCCACTCAGTGCAGACTGGTCAGGGCAATAGAACTACCAGGGGTGCAGTTTACTAGAAAGACTTAGTCCCAGGCCATAATTTCCACACAGCCCAAGTGTATCTGACCTCACAAGACACAGAAGTGATTAAAAGGCCAACAATTAGAATCCAGCTCACACAAAAAGCCTTCCCCAGAGAATCAGCAGCAAAGCAGCAATCTAACACAACCACATGACTCAAGTGCTGGTACTCACAGGAAGTTCCCCCAATTTTGGAATTAACCAAAACCACAGACCAAAGAAAAAGCTCTGATATTAACCAGTAAAGGTCTAATATCAACAAAGAACAACTAAGAGACCTAGAAGACATAGCAGTCTCTTCAAATGCCCAGGCATCAACAAAGATTTACACAAAGATTGAGAACAGAGAAATATAATACCATCAAAGGAAACAAATCAAGCATCAGCAATGGACCCAGAGGAGCAGTGGATTTATGAAATGC
>NW_007727613.1:102752-107164 GCF_000696425.1 Galeopterus variegatus | reverse complement strand
CCAGGTATAGGTAGCTCAGAGGTTGCAAATCAAATTCAATCCAAGGAGGAACACCCCAAGGCACATCATAATCAAAATATCAAAAACCAAAGACAAAGAAAGGATACCGAAAGCAGCAAGAGAAAAGAAACACATAACATCCAGTGGAGCCCCCATATATCTCTCAGCAGATTTCTCCGTGGTAACCCTACTGGCCAGAAGAGCATGGGATGACACATTCACAGCACAGAAGGAAAAAGACTGTCAGCCAATAATGCTCTCTCCAGCAAAACTAACCTTCAGATATGAAGAGGAAATAAAGTCTTTTCCAGACAAACGAGAGCTAATGGAGTTCATCAGCACTAGACCTGCCTTACGAAAAATGCTAAAGAGAGTTCTTCAGTCTGAAAGAAGATGAGGCTAAGGAGCAGCAAGAAGACATTGGAAGGTGCATAACTCATTAGTAAAGTAAATTCACAAACAACCTCAGAACACTCCAATGTCTTGAGGATGGTGAATAAAGCACTTACCTCCTTCGTATGAAGACTGAAGGAAAAACCTAACAAGACACCAACATATACAACAACCACATCAGAGATAGGCAACATTAAAAGATGTCACCTGAAACAACAAATTATCAAAAAGTGGTGGATAATGACACCAAAGCATAGAGTTGGCTTTGGTTTTTAATTTTGTCTTACATATCAACATTAAGTTGTTATTAGCCTAAAATAATCTGTTATAAATGTTTTTTGTAAGCCTCAAGGTAACCATAACACAAGAATACATAAGAAACATACTAAAAATAAATAGCAAGAAATCAAAATACACTTCCCGAGAAAACCACTCACCCACAAAGGAAAACTGTAGATCGGAAAAAAGGATCAACAAAACCAAAAAAAAAGGAATAAAATGGCTGAACAAGTTTGTATATATAAATAATAATTCTAAATGTAAATGGATTAAATGCCCCAATTAAAAGACATGGAGTGGCTCAATGGATTGTAAAATGAGAACCAACAATGTACTGGCTACAAGAAACTCACTTCACCTATAAAAACACACATTGGCTGAAAGAGCAATCATTTGCAGCAGCACGGATAGAGCTGCAGACCATCGTGTTAAGTGAAGTGAGTCAGGCACAGGAAGACAAATACCACATGATCTCACTCATATGTAGACTCTTAAAAAAAAAATTTTTAAGTATTTTTCATAGAAGTAGATACTAGAATAATGGTTACCAGAGGCTAGGAGGGGAGTGGGTGGAGGGAAGAGAAGGTGGACTAACGGGTATGAAACTGTGCTGTCTACACCAACTCAGTCATTGTGCAGTATGTGCATGTACTGAAACAACACGCTGTACCCCACAGATATGTACAAGTAATTTTAAAAGAAACAGGAACTACAGCAGAAATTCAGGAGGCATAGAGAAAGTGCGTTTGAGCAACACTCACAAGGTGCACCCTGTCACTGAGGCTCTGTGAACAGACCATCAGTGAGCTCCTGACCAACCGCAAGACCCGTCTATGTATGTTCAGGTCTCTCTCCTCACTTATTTATAGCCCATGTAAAGAATAAGTCAAACAGCAAGCATCTCGCCCACAAGCATGGTCTTATCTTTAGGAATTCTTCCTCCTACAGGCCCCTGAACTAGAGTCACCCTCGGTCAGCTGCCCTGGTCTCTGCTGTGACAATTACAGGGCCTGGTGTCATCTTTTTCATGGGCTCAATCCTTGAGGGCAAGCAGGGCCTCCACATCTTTCATGTGCACCTCATTTCAAGAAAGTTCTAGAGAATTCTGTCCACTGGGTAGATCATTATATTTGGAACATCAAAAATGTATTGACATATATAAAATGCCCTGCCCCAATTCAAAAAATCATGAGTATTATTGTTATTTTGGCTGGGAGAGTACAGCTCACCTAGTCAGTCCCCCTTATTTTCAGGGGTGAGCTCTGAGGCATGGTGGTAGCTACCATTTTTTTTTACCTGGGCAGTGAAAGCTATAGAGTCTCAAAACCAGTCCCTTGTAAATTATGCTTCCGATTAGGTAAGTGGTGCTCAGTAGCAGCACTGGACATGTGTCAATTGTTTTTCTCTTGCACTGTGTTGTAGAATTCAATTTTTTAAAATGTGGACTATGCAGTCAGATTGCCTAGCTCCTGATTCTGGCTCACTACTTAATAGCTCGGAGATACTGGATAATTTACTCAGTATTTTAAAGCCTTTGTTTCCTTACCTGTCAATTAGGAATAATAACAATTTCTATCTCAAAGGTTTGTTGGGAGGCAAAAGAAAAATAATGCTGTAAAGTACCTAACCCATAAGAAGTCCTAGCCCATGAGGAGTTCAAGTATTACTCTCATCTCTCCTCTCTATCAGAAATGACTAAAAGTTTATTTCTGCATCAAGAGGAGCCATGGTGTTCCTGAAGAGTAAAGCACTGACCTAGGCTGGCAGTGTGGAAGAAATGTGTTGGAGCATGCTGTGCTGGGGTGATGTGCCCCCGCCGGGGACACCTCAACACCAGTCTTCTCTTGGACCTGGAGAGGGAGGGATGAGCTACTAAAGGGAAAGTGTCACTAATCTGGAGCCTTCTATGTGTGGAGTAGTTTTCTTATGAGATCTTAGGGGTGTTATTTCCAGATTATTCTCTCCACTTCACACCTCCCACAAACCCCTGTCACTATGAGGGTCCATTCTGTGCTCACAGGGGAACCATCTGGGAACTTCTGGGTGGATGCTCATTAGTTTTCTGGCTGTTCTGCAAACCTCTGGTAGCCCGGCCTCTGGGGGGTGGTTGAAGCAGGGACAGCAGCCTCAGGGGCAGGCTGCGTGGAGTGCTCTGAGCAGGAAGAGTGAGCGCCCATCTTTTGCAAGCCTTGCTTCTGGCAAACCAGGCTTTCCTTGCATGTGGCACAGCTAAGGTAGGCTTGGAAAAGGTGACATGGGTGTACAGATATATGAGTTGTCACCCAAATCAACAGAGAAACTCTGCGTAAGTTGTCCTGAGCATGCAGACTCAAATTAACCTTTTTTCACAAAAATCCTATTTTGAGGCTTCATGACTTCATTTTCTTCTGCAGTGGCCCATCCCAAACTCCACCCTAGACCTTGTTCCAGGTGAAACCAACTAGACCTGAGTGGCCTTGCCCTATCTACTGCTCAACTATATGCCTGTGTATGTGAACTTTGTTGTGTTGTGTTGTTATATCATGATATAGCAGACCATGAGGTACTGACTGGGCCCTTTAACCTGGCCTGGTGGCCTTCCCACCGCTCCCTTGGCTATTTTGCTGTTATGGTTAAAACCACACAAACCATATCACACTGTCTTCTCTCCCTGTCTGCCTCCCTCACACCCTGAAGGCCACCCTGCAGGGTTTCTCCTGAATTTGCTAAATTCACATCTTCTGGTTCTATCAGGTAAATGTGATGTCTTCCTCTCTTTCTCAACCATGGATTTCCCTGACGATGGTGTTCCCCTCACTGCTCATGGCATGAGCTCCTGCATCCTCCCTGCACCTCACAAGCTGAGCCTGCAGGTCCCAGCCTAAGATGGCACTTTTATGAGGCTTTGCCTTTCTACTCACCGCCCAGACCTCTGCAGGCTTCTCCTTGAAGGGTATAGGGAGAGTAAATATAAATGGTCAGGATCCCTCAAGGGGTTTGGAATCTTGCCGAGCATTTGATATAAATATGCTCATGCGCCCAGGTGTTCCTTGGTTATTGTCTAATTGTGCATGTGCACCCAGGTGTTCTGGGTGGTCAGACTTAAGTATAAAGGATGAGTGGCTCTGATCCATGGTGCCCCACCCCCAGGATGCCCCTGGGGGGGGACATGGGGAGGCCGCTACTGCTGCTGGAGGCTGTTGCTACAAGCTGTTGCTGCCAAGGCCCCCTGGAACTCTCAGGGAGTCCACTGCTGCTGCTGCTAGAGGCTGCTGTAAGCTGCTGCTGCTGCTGCTGAGGAAGCTGAGGAAAGAGCTCTTGTCATCTGCCAGTGGCTCCTGGGATCTTTCCTAATTCCCTAGCTCATGGACCTGGTGTGAGGGGTCTGGTAACCCAATCAGTCACTGCTGCTGCTGCTAGAGGCTGCTGTAAGCTGCTGCTGCTGCTGCTGAGGAAGCTGAGGACAGAGCTCTTGTCATCTGCCAGTGGCTCCTGGAATCTTTCCTAATTCCCTAGCTCATGGACCTGGTGTGAGGGGTCTGGTAACCCAATCAGTCATGTGAGGGGTCTGGTGACCCAGCCAGGCATGTGAGAGGTCTGGTGACCCAACCAGGCATGTGAGAGGTCTGGTGACCCAGCCAGGCATGTGAGGGGTCTGGTGACCCAGCCAGGCATGTGAGGGGTCTGGTGACCCAGCCAGGCATGTGAGGGGTCTGGTGACCCAGCCAGGCATGTGAGGGGAGGGGTCTGGATGTGAGGGG
>NW_007727613.1:100703-101804 GCF_000696425.1 Galeopterus variegatus | reverse complement strand
GGGGTCTGGTGACCCAGCCAGGCATGTGAGGGGTCTGGTGACCCAGCCAGGCATGTGAGGGGTCTGGTGACCCAGCCAGGCATGTGAGGGGTCTGGTGACCCAGTCAGCACAATGGGTTTGAAGGGTGTGAGCCCTAACCCCTACCCTAGCCCAACACTTGGCTACATCGGCAGGATTCTGACGATAGCCATAGCAATACAATGGGGCCTCTTCCACCCCACGTTTGCCTGTCATCGCCCTTACCCTGCTTCCTCACTCCTCTGTCTCGGCTCCTTCCAGACTAGAAGCTCTCAGAGGCCATCAGCTGTAACTCACTTACCATGCTGTTCCTAACACTTAAAAGTGTACAGCAGATATAAGACATCCATAAATATTGGTTGAAAGAAAGAAAAAGAAGGGAGAGAGAGGAGGAAGGGAGGAGAACCTGGACTCCCAAGCCCCAAGAACAGGGCTGCCCCTGAGGATCTACGGGGAGAGGCCAAATCCTGCCTCCTGAGAGCAGCGCCCAGAGGTGCCAGACTGGAGCCCCTGGGTTTCTCCCGGTGGCCGCCTGGCTGCCGTCCTCCAAGCTAAGGAAGCAGGACAGGGGAGGACATAAAGCTCCGTGTCCTGAGAGGAAAACACACTAGAATTCTCAAGGTGATGGCCATCAGTGTGTTGTTGGAAGGATTTAGAGGAAAGTGAAGAAACACTTTCTTAAGGTGTTTTTTCATGACAACTCGTGGTGAAAACATTGGGATGTTTCCTACTTTTGTGGCCATATTTTGTCATACCCACTTGTCTGGAAGAGAAGGAGAAAAACAAAATGAACAAATAGAAACCCTTTCCCTTTGGGATGCCACATCCGTTTTCTCGCTTCGTCACTGCATGTGGTTCTGCACCTGCTTTACCAGTGTTTCTTCCCAATACTTGGGAAGCTTTGAAGGAAATGCTATTTTACTTTTACTTTTGTCTTCAATATTTGATGTGAAATTGCACAAATATCTTTGTGACTAATTCCTTGTCTTTTTCATAAAAATGTAGTAAAATAAAAAAGAGGATCAATGACAGCTCATTGGAAAGACAAAAAGCATTAATACACAGAGAGAGGGTGCTTTCTA
>NW_007727613.1:97037-99988 GCF_000696425.1 Galeopterus variegatus | reverse complement strand
AGGAAGGAAGGAAGGAAGGAAGGAAGGAAGGAAGGAAGGAAGGAGAAGAAAGAAAGAAAGAGGAAGAAAGAAAGAAAAAGGAAGAAAGAAAGAGGAAATATGATGGAGTTTAATAAACACTTATGTTTAAAAAACCAGGAAAAGTATTTCTAAATGACTGTGAGTCACAGTGACCATGGCATTCCTATTGTACTCTCTAAAGACAAGTAAATGATAATTTTCTGTACAATTTTTCACTCTAAATAAAAACATTGTTTCTAATATTAATAAAACATTGCAAGGTCTGTCTCGAATTGGGTGGCCTTCCTACTTGATTCAGCCCACAGTTGCTTGCTCATGCTCTTATTAAAACAGGGCTCCGTTTCCATGCCCCGATGCTAACACATTCATAAATGCTTAAATACTGTCTCGCAGGGCTGAGCAGAAGGAACCAAATTAATAACCTAGGTTGAATATCCCCCTTATCTAAAAGGAAAGCTTTAGAACTGGGATAAAGTCCAAGAAGAGATAAGCCATTTGCTGTGCTTTCTGGAGGTCTGAACAGAAGACAGCATCACCAAAGTGTGGTTGCACTTTAAATCACAAACCAAAAATGATAAGATGAGATGGAAATAGAGGCATGCTGAGGAAGCTGCACATTTGGATCAAATGTTCCCATTCAAAGTAAAGGCAAAAAAGGGAAACGTGTTTTCTTCTTCCATGTGCAACCTCAAGACCAGGCTGAAATGTATTTCAATCCAATGGAGTCACCGGTAAGTAAATGGGGAGTGTCCCTTAAGTCACAATGAGCATTCCTGCCTCTGAGCAATCTCAGACTTTCAGAAATTTGACCAAATGATTTGAAAAGGCATTTTTAGATGTTCTAAAATTACTATTGCTCAGAGCAACCAAGATGTGGGGGGTTTTTTTCAATTTTTTTTAGTGAGGGAGAGAATGAGAGGCAAAGTTTCTTAGAATTAGACAGAAGTGCTCAGACATATTCAAACTTCTCAGTAGCACTCTTGAAAATCAAGCCAAATAAGATGCCTCTTTAACTTTAATTTTATTTTTTGAGGACTTTTTTTTGTTTGTTTCTAGTGTTGTTTTATTTTTTAAGTGCCCTCAAAACTGTGACTAACCATGACTTCCATCATAAACCTTTAGGTCGTAATGACAAATGTCATAATTTGCCTTGGTAATTTTCAGGAAATGTAAAAAGAAGTCTTGCATGGAATTTTCTCTCAGTTTTACAAAAGTTTTAGAGTATGATTCAAACACCACTTGAAATGTGGTTCTATATCTAAATGTCTCCGTGTAGAAGCTTATGTTCTCAATCAGTCCCTTTGGATGCCTTCTCAAGTTGAGGTATCAACAACCAAGTCTACAGAAACATGCTCTGTGCATGCCCGGGAGACCCATGGCAGCTCAGCCATGTGCCAAGCATGGGAACAGAGAGTGAGACCCTCTCTCTCAGCCGCCCTGACCAGCCTGTCTCCAGGGGTGGAAGGGCATGGGCTGGGTAATATGTTTGACCCAACCTCAAATCCATCCAAGTATTTCCCAGCGCCCTCTGCTAGTAACAAATGATCTGTCTGCCTTGAATATCTTCAGATCTTGCAATTTCAAAGCATTATTCTCTATGCTTTATTGTTTCTATAAGATCATCTGTTCCTTGAGGGCTGGGACCTTGTGAATCATTATGAATCTCCCTCCAACATCTGACTGGCATAATATTTTGTACTCAGTGAAAGCTCAGTGAAATTGTCAGATGGTAAATAAATGAATACATGAACATCTTTGCTTCCACCGTTCTTCCCCCAATTCTCTCTTACCCCTAATTTCCTCCCACATATCCTCAGCACCATTATTGTGGAACAGCAGATCAGATCAGTCTAAGGCATTTGAGGTCCTGAAGGAACTGGGCAGGTTTATCCCATTCAGTGTGTAATACAGCTGGAGAGGGCAGCCAATGACAGGAATATGGGTTGGGATGTCCAGAAGAGAGGCTATCAGGGGGTTGAGAGAGGGTGGATGAGGAGAGAAGACAGGAGGAGGCACTGCAAGGGAGAGGGCAGCCAATGACAGGAATATGGGTTGGGATGTCCAGAAGAGAGGCTATCAGGGGGATGAGAGAGGGTGGATGAGGAGAGAAGACAGGAGGAGGCACTGCAAAGTGGTCAAGAACAGGCTCTGAAGCCCCCTGCCTGGATTCAAACCCCAGGCCTGCCACTCATTGGGGCAAGATGTTCACCCCTCTGATTCAGTTTTGTGGGGTGCAGACTAGAGACAAGATAGTACTGCCCTCATAGGGTGCCTTAAGGATTAAGAGACGTAATATGGGTAAGGAACTTTGATAGTGTTTCTGGCACATGCTAAGCACTCATTGGCATTATTGGAGAAGGAGAATTAGCATCTAAAAGATATGGAGGTGACCAGGGAAAGGCGAGCTTGGCATAGATCTGTCTACCCATTTGTAGCTCGCATATTATCAAGAGTTGGTCCTAGTTTCCAAATAAAACTGTGCTGTACTTGGTAGTGTAGATAGTGCAGGGGGGAAGAGAGATGGAGTCAGGTAGACCTGAGTCCAGTCCTAGGCTCTCTGCTGACTGGCTCCAAGTCCTTTATGGAGCCCCACAAGGCCTCTCTGAGCCACAGCTGCCTCGTCTGGAGATGGCTGAGAATGGCAGAGAAGCAAAGACAGGGCTTACACGCTGAGACAAATGGCTCAAGCAAGGCAGCTTCACCCCTCTCTCTCTCTCTCTCTGTTCCTATATATGTTGAATAAAGAATCTCTGCAAAGGTTTTGGAGCCTCATATTTGTTTCTTCAATCCAAGTATCCAAACAAATTGGAAATAATTGAAATAGTGGAAGTATGCCCTGCTAGTGTTGAGACCACACCCAAAGCCATATCTATCACATTAGGGCCCAGACACTTGTCTCTAATGACATGCAAGCGCAGAGCATGTGGCTA
>NW_007727613.1:72226-96668 GCF_000696425.1 Galeopterus variegatus | reverse complement strand
GTCAGGGAACCCATTTGTGACCACATATCATTGATATGTCTGATAATGATGTTTGGAGATTTTTCACATTAAAGGAAATCCTATTCCTGTGATGTCATTGAAAAGACAGGCTGCCACCAAAATGATTAAAAGGCAGGTAAACAACTCAGTGTAGGTAGGAGTCAAATTGCTCATGAATACTTTGAACTGCAGAGGATGTGATTCCAAAGCTCAGACTCTCCTAATAGCTCAAGGAAACTCCAGGAGGGCACAGGGTGCACCAGGACCCCTGTGTGTGACCAGTGAGCACAGGGACTGCCAGGCGTGGGCACTGCCTGGCTGGTGATGCTTACTCCACCATGGAGTGGAGGCTGACACAAAGGAGTGCACCTATTTCTCAGGACTCAGTTCACTCGTGTCAACTTGAACTGGGAAGAGTGGTTTTCCTAACACAAGGGGTCTTCAAAAAGTTCATGAAGTCCTATTTTCTTTTCATTCAATTTTTCCACAAACTTGATGGTCATTGGGTCTGTTTTGAAAGAAAGCCAGCATAAAAACAGTGTGTCTTTCTCCTACCAAAGTTGAAACAGTTAAAAAGCTGAGGTTAAAGCTGCTGCTTCCTTCCTACTAGACTGGTAGCTGTGGGCAAGCTATTGGGAAAGGAAGTTCACCTTCCCAGCAGCAACTGCAGAAGAAAACAAAAGAGTGAGTGGGACATTTTGGAATTTTTTCCCCTATAGGAAAAGAAAAAAAAAAAAAAGAAAAAGAGAAAGGAAGGAAAGAAATAAGGAAGAAAGGGAGGGAGGGAAATGTTTCTCCTAAAAAGAATCAAAGAGGAATCAGACTTTGTGAAAAGCCACAGAAAAAGTACTATGATGATAGAGAAAGGCAAAGAATGTACAGGAATGATTCATGTGACTGAGAAATGGCATATGTGGACTTGCTCAGGACATCAAACATTGAAGCAAAATGAAAATGAAGAAAACATTCAAGATACCATGAAATTCCCGAGAAGAGAAAGCATACAGTTGAGTGAGCATATTTTGCCCTGTTGTTACAATGTGAACCTTCCTGGATATAGATTGTGTAATGTAAACAAAAAATAGTAGGTAAAAATCAAGTTGTTGGCAGTTTTTATAAAAGAAAAAAAAAGATCATCACCAATAATTACTGCAGAAATCTCTGGAAATATATTTGTTTTTCTAGCTGGTGCTTTTATTTCCCCAGCAACCACAGACAATATGTTCAGCCTCCTACCCTGACATGGCTACTATTCACTAACTAGTACTCAGCCTTGTGACAGAATCCCAGAAGGGTGGAGGGGGGGGCAATATAAATGAAGCTGATAATCAATAGTATGAATCATTCCATGTGACACGCACTGTAGGGTTTTTATATAATCCTCTCAATAACCTACAAAGAAAGTATTATATCTAATTCCCAAATGAGGAAACCAAGTCTCGGAGAGGTTATACAACTTGTGCCAGCTTGTGGGGCTGTTAAAATGCCCACACGCTTTCCCCTTACATCACACTGCTGTTATCTAGCTGGAGAAATAAAACCAACTCATGAAGTAATTAATAAACTGTGCAAAGCCACACTGTGTTGGAATAAACAAATGGATGTATAGGAGGAACTCAGAGGACGAATAAAGAGGTGCAGAAGATAAGAAAGAGTGATTGAGTCATTAGCATAAGACAAATGCTTTTCAGAAGCAGTTTGCCTTGATGTGGGCCTTTTATTGGGGAAGTAGCATCAGGAGAGGTGCCGCAAGAGAGACTGGTGTTACCTGTCAAAGGGCCATTCTGAGCAAAGGCCCTGTGGTGGTGGCTAGCACGGCGAGGAGACAGAGGTCCTGAGGTGGTCCCGGGGTCCCTGGAAAGTTTGTGTGTAAGCCCCTGAGGTCACCACAAAATTTATCATCCAAGTGAAACAGTTTGAAAATGAAAGGGAGCATCAACTAGACATCATCCACGATCCGGGTTCAAGGCAGGACGGCCAAGTACAAATATGGCCACCCTACACTGGGTCCATAGGCTAACAAGCCCAATAAATGTAAGCACATTAAACTCACCTCTGAACCCATTGTCATTGTCAAATTCCCCATTTGTGAAATTTTATGTGTATCTTTGCATGTGCATTCTTCTAGGAAGTGGATTCAGGGTTTTTATGAGATTCCCAAAGAGGTCTGTGCTCCCCCTTAAACAAAAAGGTTAAGAACTGCCTGACTGAATCAAGGGAGCATGGTCAAATAGGTTGTAGCCAGATAGTGGTTCACCTTAGAAGCTTAGACTTGATGAAATAGGAAGTGGAGAGCCTTTCAAAAGTTCTAAGTGCCATGATAAAACCAACAGAATAACCTGTTTCCATCCCTGGGGTGCTGGCTCCCCCACGCCAACAGACGGCCACTCAAAATTGCCATTTGCTTGTCCCACAGGTGCCTCAAACTCCACATACAGAAAAATGCACTCAAGAGCTATCCCCCAGACCTGCTTAATCGTCATCTTTCCCTGCAGTGGGAAATGGTACCTCCATCCACCCAGCTGCTCAAGTGGACAGCTGGAAGGAAGCCTTTCTTCACTTCTTCTTTCTCATGACCACCACCTCCAAGAAAGCCTCCATCTGGAACCAACCACCTCCTGTCTCCCTCATCAACCCACTTCTCTGCAACCTACCTGCCGATATGCTAGAGCATGCCGACATCATCGCTGCCTGAAATCCTGTAACGGACACCTAATTAGACCACCAGAAGCCCCTCCCTCCTGCCTTCTCCAGACACATTCTTTATAAAAACCCAAGATGTTCTTTTTAAAACCCAAATATAGTCATGTTATACTGGGGCTTACAATCTTCCCACTAATTTCCTTTGACCCTAGAGGGAAAAAGTACCAAATTAATAAACAGCCTGGAAATTCCAAATAATCAGTGATCATATTCTTGTCCTCCCATCCCCTTCACCCCAACTATGCTTTACATGCTCAGAGCACCCACCACACATATGATTACCTGTTCATATCTGTCCTCCCTGATGGGTCGCAGCTGGCAGGGAAGAGCTTTTAGGAAGCCACCAGAACTCGTACCCTAACCAAGTACCTGCATGTAGCCACTACTCTAGAAATACTTTCTCAGTGAATGAAGGAAGGAACAAATCACACATGACCATTAGTCTTAAACACACACACCTGTGATGTGAACTCTAAGCACAGCCTCTAAAATCCAGTCTGAGCTCTGGTAGAAAAAAATTGGGGGAGGGTCAAGCAGGAGGTAGAATGGCTAAAATACTTCCCTGGGCTCTCATTCAGACCACTGGACCAGGGTGGCTTGCCACTCTCTCTTTATGCCATACCCCCTAGGTCCTCACCTAAGGAATATTTATATCAGCTGTGGGAATTTACACCTGGCCTATGCAGAAATATTTTTCAAAAAAGACCACTCTGGAAGGCAAGAGAGCAATGCCCAGGGTCCTAGGCAGGAGCCAAAGGCAGCCAGCCCCCACCCAGAAGCAGGCAAGAGAGCATACTGAAAACATCACTTCCACATGGGTGGCCCATCACAGCTACCATCACAGACATGACTGCTGGAAAAGAGGGTTGATACCACAGCAATAGCCACAGTCACCATGCAGGAAGAGTGTCAGACACTCAAATGCATTGACACAGGGATAGTCACCAGCAGAGACTGGAGGAAGAGGAGGTTTCTCACCTCAAAGCCCATTCCAGAGTAATATAAGAAGCAACTTCTCTACCAGATGACCACACATCAGTGTAGAGATACTAGAAATATGAAAACCCAAGAAAATATGACACCACCAAAAGAATACAGTAATTCTCAAATACCAAACTCTATAGAGCAGGAAAACTTTGAAATGGATTAAAAAGAATTCCAAGCAACAATATTAAGGAAACTCACTGAGATATGAGAAGACTCAATTAGACAACATAGTGAAATGAGAAAAAAAAAAAAAAACTCCAGGATATGAAGGAGGAAATTTATAAAGATTAATACCTTTAAAAAGAATGTAGCAGAACTCATGGAACTGAAAGATTCACTCAGTGAAATAAAAAAAAACAGAACTTAGTTTAAGCAGAAGGCTAGAACATACAGAAGGAAGAATTTCTGATCTTGAAGATAGTCTTTTCAAAATAACCCAGACAGACAAAAAAAGGAAAGAATAATTTTTAAAAAAGAAGAAAAAGCTGACAACCTTAAGTACACAAACATTTGAATCATGTGAATTCCAGAAGGGGAGGAGAAAGGAGAAGAAGTGGAAAACCTATTCGACAAAATAATGATAGAAAACCTTTCAGGTATAGGGAGAGACATGGATCTTCAGATCCAAAGATCCCCAAGCAAGTTCAACCCAAAATGATCCTCTCCAAGACACATTATAGTCACACTGGCAAAGCTCAAAGGCAAAGAGAGAATCTCAAAAGGAGCAAGAGAAAAATGTCAAGTCACCTATAAGAGACACCCCCATCAGACTTACAGCAGACTTCTCAACAGAAACTCTACAGGCCAGAAGAAGATGGGATAATATGTTCAAAATACTTAAAAACAAACAAACAAACAAACAAAAAACTGCCAGCCAAGAATATTATACCCAGCAAAGCTATCCTTTAGAAATGAGGGGAAAATAGTGTGTTTTATATACAAACAAAAACTGTTCACCACAACATGAGCAGAAATTCTCAAGGAAGTCCTGCATCTGGAATCCAAAAAATGATAATCCCTATCATGAATACGCAAGATAGAACAAAACCCACTGGTAGAACAAAAATGCAAATGAGAAAGAGAAAGAAACTAAATCTTACCACAGCAAAAAACCATTATGAAAATGTAATAATGCCCCTGCTTTATTTCTGATTTTAGTAATTTTGGTCTTCTTTTTCTTGGTCAGTCTAGATAAAGGTTTGCAAATTTTGTTGATCTTTTTAAAGAGTCAACTTTGGTTTTTGATTTTCTCTATTGTTTTTAATTCCCTATTTTATATATTTCTGTTGTAATCTTTGTTATTTCCTACTTATATTTGCTTTTGATATAATTTGCTCTTTTTTTCTGTTTTCTTAAGGTAGAAGTTCACATTACTGATTTGAGATTTTTCTCATATGAATATAGGTGTTTACAAGTATAAATTTTCCTCTATGCACTACACGAGCCCTGCATTCTATAAATTTTGATATGTTGCACTTTGATTTTTATCTCAAAGTATTCTCTAATTTCCATGAGATTTTTCTTTGTACACATTGTTTAATTAGGAGAGTGATGTTTAATTTCCATACATTTGTAAATTTTAAAAATTTCCTTCTGTTATTGTGGCCAGAGAGCATATTTTCTATGATCTTAGTCTTTTTAAATGTATTAAGACTTGCTTTGTGGCAAAAAACAAAACAAACCAAAAAAACTACATTTTACATTTTGTCATGATGAATATTCCGACTATCTTGATTTGATCACCACAATTGTACACAAGTACTGATAGTCAACTCTGTACCCCACAAAAATGTATAATCAAATATGTTTCAATTTTTAAAAAAGAATAAAAGAAGACCACTCTGAGGTTCAATAATTATTTATGGAATGAATTAATAGAAATCCAGTGGCCCTCGTCAAAACTGTGAAGTCTGAGTGTCGCCTTCTCCTTTCTCCATTTCTCCAACTTGAGTGCCCTGTGTCTGCTCCTGTGGGCCACACTGTATGCTCCTTAACTTTCTCATCTCTAAGGAAAAGACTGTAAATATGATCATCCTAAAACTATAAATGACTGCAAAGGTGCAATGTGTTACTAACCCAAGAGGAATTCCATAGAAATAGGAAAGAAAATTTCAAGTCAACTGAGTGTATTGTAAATCCAAAATTTGGGGGCATCCAGTAGCTGACTGTTTGTAGAAGAGAGTCCTTCTTGGTGCCTCGACCAAACAGCAAGTGGGCAAGTGCCTTCTCTGCCCATTTGTGAAACAAGCTCGTCAGGCTAAATTACCTCATTTGCTGCTGCTGTTTCCTGCTATTCAAAAGCTCAACTAGGGGCCGACCCCCTGGCTCACTCGGGAGGATGCGGTGCTGGGAGCACAGCAGTGCTCCCGCCACGTGTTCGGATCCTATATAGGACTGGCCTGTGCGCTCACTGGCTGAGCGCAGTGCAGACAACACCAAGCCAAGAGTTGTGATCCCCTTACCGGTCACAAAAAAAAAAAAAAATGCTCAACTAGCCCACAGCTGTGTGCAAAGTCCTATGCAAATTTGTAAAGGAGGGCACCTTCCTGTGATTCTAAACCATACTCCAAAACAGGCAAATTTAAGGATATCATCTCTTCTATGGAAAAGAACTCCCAGGAATACTTAATAAATAAATACTTGTGGACTTAAACTGCATGTAAATGAGTAGACCTTAAAATTGGTTGTAATTTCTTCTTATTGAATGCTAAGTTAAGTTTGACCCATTAAATTATTCAAAATTATAGTATTTCCACTGTTTCAAAACCATGAAAAGAGTTTGGCAATTTTACCACATCCCAGATTAGTTCCAAATTAAAACTAAACCCTCTCTGTAAGTGATCCAAACAATATCATAGTACTATTTCTTTTCCTTTTCTATGTCCTTTGCCATGTCTGGGCAACAGACTATGAAAGTTTCTGCCTTTCATGGCAGACCTCTTTGTTGACAAAAATGTATATATAATAATAATCCTAGTTACTGGTTGCTTTTCAGGGGAGTACATTGTTTAGTAATTTTATTCATTCTCAGACTTGGCATTTTGGGGAATGCTTTGATTTTGAGTAGGAGAATAGGGCAGAATCCTGAAGCCCCTGCAATACCAAGGTGGGGAGATCTTCTTACATGTATGTAATAACATGATATGGGAATTCTTGGAGTTTGCAGGGGATTCGGGAAACATTTCTGAGTGTCCCTAGCACAGTTCACTATGTCAGGAAACAGCCAAGAACCAGAAAATGACAGTCTCTGCCTTTGTGGAACTTCCAGTCTAGTGGTCATGCTTGTGAAAGATTCAAGTGTATGGAATAGATTGAAGACTCAGGAGGTCCGAGGTGGGAAACAGCAGGAGGCATGTCAGCAGTGCAGGCTGGAGGCAGCACGGACATGTGGGCTACACAGAAAAGGTGGCAAGTGTGACGCTGAGGTGCCAAGTCTGAGGAACTAAATAACTGTTTGTGTTAGGAGAAAGATGGGATTTTGAAAGAATTTGGAGAGAAAGTTGATGACTTTGATTTCAGATATGTTCTGTTCGGGGAAACATTATAAAATCCAGTAGGTGACATCCAACTGGCAATGAAAATCCCACACCTAAAACCTGGGAAAGAAAAGTTTGAGAGTCCAATGAACAAAGACACAGCAGACAGTATAGAAGCATCTGAGAACTGACAAGAAAGAAGGTAGAAAAGAGATTAGGGACATTGAACTAGTCTTTGTATCCTAAAATTGAACAAACAATCTTACATTACTTGCATTTTATCATCCATGTTTACACCCACAACTGTTATGACTGTGAAATATTATGATGATGGCAGAGAGGAAATCTACAATTCAGTGCATTCTGTCCTCCTTAAATGAATGAAAATCAGATGAATTCACACCCTAGAAGGAAAAAGGTTGGACAGCATTTCAGCCCAGGTCAGCTATTCACCAGCAGCCTTGATGGTCTGGAATCTTTCTGAGTGGCAGGTCCCAAGCTCCTTGTGCCTTTAATTAACAAGAGAGATCACGATGTTCCAGGCCTATGTTGTTTGTGAGAGAGATAAGGTTAGGTAGTTGCTGAATGTATTCCAAGGAAAGAACTCATGGGAGCAGATGCCTGATCCAGACATTCAATTACTACTGCAAATCTCACATCAAGGGTAGTTTTGCTAAAGTGGAAAGTGACATTTATTGGGGCATGAAAACTGATAGACTGTGCTGTCCTTGGAACACAAACCAAAACCAAATTACAGGTTAATAGGCATTTTGAAACCAAAACCTGTTGACAATAAGATCCTAAAAGAGTATGGTATACAAAGATCAACTCCTAACCGACTGAAATGCTGTGGTGTTGTTGGTACAGCAGGGAGGACTTCAATCATTTGGGAAGAAGACTGCCCAGTGATATGTACAGAGGAGCTCTTAGTTTTTAAACTGTTTGATGAAGAATAGTAACATATGTATGTTCAGTGATGCTACTCAGAAATGTACACATAGGCCTTTAATATAAAATAAATATGACAAGTACAACATTAAAATAAAGCAATATGGGTGCTACCCGGTTGACTCTGTTGATCAGAGCACAGACTTGTAATGCCAAGGTCAAGAGTTTGGATTTCTATGAAGAATAGTAACATATGTATGTTCAGTGATGCTACTCAGAAATGTACACATAGGCCTTTAGTATAAAATAAATATGACAAGTACAACATTAAAATAAAGCAATACGGGTGCTACCCGGTTGACTCTGTTGATTAGAGCACAGACTTGTAATGCCAAGGTCAAGAGTTTGGATTTCTGCACCAGCCAGCCACCCCCACCCCCCAAATAATAATAATAACAAATCAATATAATAGGGGGTGAGGGTAGAAACTTGGAATACAGTGGGTTTGAATAAATCTAATACCCTGATAGTGTTAATTGCTAGTGGATTCAGTATACAGTTGGAAATACACAAGACAATATATTTTTAATGCATCATACGAACCGTATATATAATATTGCTACCAAATGCTAGTGGCAGTTTCAGTTTCTGCAACAAGGACGTGATAGTCCCGTTGTAATCCTGACTGTTTGCATACATCTGGACTATTGTTCAGTTCTGAGTGCCCCGCTGGAAGCTGTTCAAAGGAAAACAACCATAATAACAAACATTTCAAATGCTATGCAATGGGAGGAATTACTGAGAAGGCTTAGATGTTTATGTTAGGAAAAGTAAGGTTTTAGAGGACTGTGGTACTGCTAGAATTTACTTTAAAAGGTTGTTCTTATTCTATATAACTATAGATGGAAAAAGAAGAACTAATTTGTTCATTTAACAAATATTCCTTGAGACTGTTATGTACTGGATATTTGGCATACAAAGTGAATAAAAATATGTATTCTCTGTCCTTGTGTAGTCTGCAGTCTCGTACAAGACAAAGTAACTGATCAAATACTCACACAAGCAGAGGCAGCAAATCCTACGAAGAAGAGGTGCAGGCCATTGGAAAGTGTATCATAGAGGGATCTGACCAAGCCAGGCAGCAAAGAATGACTTCCTTGTAGAAGTGATTCAAAAAGATACAGACATAGGCTTTATACAAAGAAAATAATTTAAAGAATCATTCACAGTGAAGGAACATGGGAAGTTTCATCTCAAAATATGGTACCCTGCACACGCATGTTTTGAATTAAGGGCCCTTAGAAAACAGCAGATGCTGGAAGAGGCTTTTCCCTTATCTGCATAAAGACTGGACCAAGGAGGACAATTGTCTTCCATTCCCTCCCTGAAATATTATGATCTACCACAGGAAAGGCAACCGAGAAATGAAGCCGCCCCTGGATGGACCTTTTCACAATATATGCCTCTCAGCCTCATTCAGATTCCAAAGAGAACCATGTACAGGTTGATTTCTGTTCCCCTGGTCCATTCGTTCTCCGTAGTAATCATTTGTTGCCCCTCAGAAGAATCACCTATATTCCCATTTTCCCCTCCCTTATGAAGAAAAGTTGTGCAAGTATCTGGACCCCATTGAGTTATTTGGTGATTATACTCTCCTGTGATTTTCTTCCATGCATGTTAAATAGAATTTATTATGCCTTTTTTTCTATTAATCTGCCTTTTTGTCAGTTAATCTCACCAATCCTTCAAAGTTTGAAGGGGAAGTTTCCCTTATTCCCTACAACAGAATGGGCTGCCTCTGGAGGAAGTGAGCCTCTCATCGCTGGAGGTGTTCAAATGGGGTCTGAGTAGCAGGCTGTTGGTTGGTTTATAAAGGAAGTCACACCCTAGGAAGGGCTGTACCAGATAAGATGAGGACCCATCCACCCCTGAGATTCCTGAAGTGTGCAAACAGGGACACCAAGCAGTCCCCAACAAAGCCTTGCTAATGAGCTTTTAAGATGATCATATTGAATAATGCTGTCATAGTTGGCATTCTGCCAAGCAACTCAAGATTTTTTTTTTTATTTGGGGGCAGCTGGTGGGTACAGGGATCCAAACCATTGACCTTGGTGTTATAAAACCGCACTCTAACCAACTGAGCTAACCACCACCCCACATTTACACACATGTGTACATATATGTGTACATATACAGAGATATATATTTATATATATGCATGTACAGTATATATAGGTATATATAGTGTATGCAAACAGATATACAAATATGTTTTAATCACAATAAGAAGTTAGAATTGTTATCTCATCAAAGCAATGCCATTGCCCCTACCACTCATTCTACCTCCACTTTTCCATGCTTGCCTTATTTTTCTTTTCAGACTTGTTAAATAGAATACATTTTGATAGAGTGACGAGATAGAGCAAGAATTAAATAGACTTAACAATGTGCATTTGCTCCATATTTCTAACTTAGTACATAGGTTTTTATACTTTAGAACAGAGGTTCACAAACAATGGCCTGTGGGCTTGTCTTTTATATAGAAAAAACACAGCCATGCTCAATCATTTACATGCCATAATGGTAATTCCATGACCTTATGGCCTGCAAAGCCTAAAATATTACTACTGGGTCATAACAGAAAACAAGGAAGCTATCATAGACTCTTAGGGTTGTATCAAAGACACCCACTTATAGTAAGTAGGTTGATATGAGTATATATGAAGATAATAACGGCAATGAATTAAAACATTAAACGTAATTAAATTAAACNTATAACTATAGATGGAAAAAGAAGAACTAATTTGTTCATTTAACAAATATTCCTTGAGACTCTGTTATGTACTGGATATTTGGCATACAAAGTGAATAAAAATATGTATTCTCTGTCCTTGTGTAGTCTGCAGTCTCGTACAAGACAAAGTAACTGATCAAATACTCACACAAGCAGAGGCAGCAAATCCTACGAAGAAGAGGTGCAGGCCATTGGAAAGTGTATCATAGAGGGATCTGACCAAGCCAGGCAGCAAAGAATGACTTCCTTGTAGAAGTGATTCAAAAAGATACAGACATAGGCTTTATACAAAGAAAATAATTTAAAGAATCATTCACAGTGAAGGAACATGGGAAGTTTCATCTCAAAATATGGTACCCTGCACACGCATGTTTTGAATTAAGGGCCCTTAGAAAACAGCAGATGCTGGAAGAGGCTTTTCCCTTATCTGCATAAAGACTGGACCAAGGAGGACAATTGTCTTCCATTCCCTCCCTGAAATATTATGATCTACCACAGGAAAGGCAACCGAGAAATGAAGCCGCCCCTGGATGGACCTTTTCACAATATATGCCTCTCAGCCTCATTCAGATTCCAAAGAGAACCATGTACAGGTTGATTTCTGTTCCCCTGGTCCATTCGTTCTCCCTAGTAATCATTTGTTGCCCCTCAGAAGAATCACATATATTCCCATTTTCCCCTCCCTTATGAAGAAAAGTTGTGCAAGTATCTGGACCCCATTGAGTTATTTGGTGATTATACTCTCCTGTGATTTTCTTCCATGCATGTTAAATAGAATTTATTATGCCTTTTTTTCTATTAATCTGCCTTTTTGTCAGTTAATCTCACCAATCCTTCAAAGATTGAAGGGGAAGTTTCCCTTAGTCCCTACAACAGAATGGGCTGCCTCTGGAGGAAGTGAGCCTCTCATCGCTGGAGGTGTTCAAATGGGGTCTGAGTAGCAGGCTGTTGGTTGGTTTATAAAGGAAGTCACACCCTAGGAAGGGCTGTACCAGATAAGATGAGGACCCATCCACCCCTGAGATTCCTGAAGTGTGCAAACAGGGACACCAAGCAGTCCCCAACAAAGCCTTGCTAATGAGCTTTAAAGATGATCATATTGAATAATGCTGTCATAGTTGACATTCTGCCAAGCAACTCAAGATTTTTTTTTTATTTGGGGGCAGCTGGTGGGTACAGGGATCCAAACCATTGACCTTGGTGTTATAAAACCACACTCTAACCAACTGAGCTAACCACCACCCCACATTTACACACATGTGTACATATATGTGTACATATACAGAGATATATATTTATATATATGCATGTACAGTATATATAGGTATATATAGTGTATGCAAACAGATATACAAATATGTTTTAATCACAATAAGAAGTTAGAATTGTTATCTCATCAAAGCAATGCCATTGCCCCTACCACTCATTCTACCTCCACTTTTCCATGCTTGCCTTATTTTTCTTTTCAGACTTGTTAAATAGAATACATTTTGATAGAGTGACGAGATAGAGCAAGAATTAAATAGACTTAACAATGTGCATTTGCTCCATATTTCTAACTTAGTACATAGGTTTTTATACTTTAGAACAGAGGTTCACAAACAATGGCCTGTGGGCTTGTCTTTTATATAGAAAAAACACAGCCATGCTCAATCATTTACATGCCATAATGGTAATTCCATGACCTTATGGCCTGCAAAGCCTAAAATATTACTACTGGGTCATAACAGAAAACAAGGAAGCTATCATAGACTCTTAGGGTTGTATCAAAGACACCCACTTATAGTAAGTAGGTTGATATGAGTATATATGAAGATAATAACGGCAATGAATTAAAACATTAAACGTAATTAAATTAAACCCACAGGTTCATAACTATACTTAAAAGTGCACTGTTTATCTTTGAAAGATAGGTAGGAACCACTCATTACTTTGAAAACTGGTAAACAAGGAAAGAACATTTATCCAGTCTTTTCTATACAATCCATACTTTAGGGTAACCCAAGAATTGACAAGGGGAAGTTTCTCTTTATGAAAGTTTTCTAGCTAATAAATAAAGCATTAGAATTTTATCATTTTGCAGTTTCTAAGACAGTCATAGATCTAGGCAATACTCATCAACGGTTGGTAGCCTGACAAGAAAAGAGACAACCCAGATGTCACATATCCTGATGAGAGAAAACTCCACCACCTAGGAGGAAATCTTGTTTTTTAAAAAATCAAACCTAAGGCTGAGCAAGCCTCCAGATGTAACCACAATTTACAGAAAATACAAAGATCCGGGGAACATGCTTCACATCACCATGGGCATGTAATCCACAAAAATACAGACCGTGGGGAATCTCTACAGGATGAATAAACTAATAACCTCAATTTAAAAATTGCAAGCAAACAGAGAGGAAGGGGGAACCTATAGATTATTAAGAGATGTGTCACCAATCCCAATATATGAAACATTTCAATCCTGTTCAAACATATAAACTATAATTTAAAGTCTATTAGAGAAATGTGAATACCAAGTAGATGTTTGATGATATTAATACATAATTATCTATTTTCTAGATGTAATAATTTATTGTGGTTTTTATAAAGAGTCCTCATCTTTTAGGAATACATAACAAAATATGTAGAGATAAAACTATATGATAAATGAGAGGTGGGACAAGATGGGAAACTAGAGGTACTGAGGTTACATTCCTCCCACAGAAAAGGACCAGAACGACTAATAGACAAGTAAATATTGATGGGAGAATTGGTGGAAGAGTATAGGAGGGCAGCAGGGGACTGGTGAGATCCCTGTAGAACACGAAAGCCCAGGATAGTGGCGTAGAGAGGCACATGGCCTCAGCTACCGTGTCTCTGACAATGGTACCAGTGCAGGAGGAATTTTCCCTTGCAGTGAAAAGGTAGGCAAAGGACCCACACCAGCCTGCATCCTCACCATAGAGGCCAGCAAATTCTTTGGCAGGACAAAGCCAGAGCCAAGTGTGGGGAGTGCCCCAGAAAACATTTACACACTGCATCACTCCAGAACACTAGCATAAACTGTGTAATCCCATCTCCACCCTCGTGACTCAAACTGATGCAGAACAGCACCATCTTGAAACCAGAGCATGCCCTGCACTGGAGCCAGTAGCCATAGTGCTTCCCCAGCCTTAAGGCTTGGCTCTCCACCTGGAGCACTCACAGGAGTAGCCACAAAGCCCTGATCCTACCAGCCTGAAGCCTGGACTCACAACATCTGTGACTCAAGTTCTGCAACCTAGAAGGCCAATCCTTGTCCTGCTGAACCGATGCACTCCCACATCCCTGGAAAGATCAAGCAGGCAGATCCTCTTCAGGCAGACCACCCCAATTCCTCCCCTAACTTACAGCCCCACCAGCTGACCAAGGTGTCTGTGCCTGAGGTTCTAACCTGTAAAAACAGCTCATGGTTCTCTACCTTAATGAATACACACTCAGGACAATGGAAATACAGTGCATCCACCCCTCCCAGAAAACCAGCCAGGTGGTACTGAACAGTCTCACCTAACAGTCCTGCTCACTGCAACAAGCTGGACGGGTCACTTCACTGCAGGCCTGCCAAGCAGCCCTGCCCACAGCCCAAGAAGTGACTAGACAGACCCCCTCACTGCAGCCCCACCTACTGGCCTAGCCAACTTCCTGAAAAGCAGCTCAGCAGCTCTGCTCTCACCAGTCCTGCTTCTGAACTGCAGAGCAAACCACAATCTTGTATTAAGCTTTAAAAACTGGCACAACAGAAGGGCCCCTGGCAAGCCTGCACTCAGCTAGTTGAGCCAAAGTGCACCCACACTCCTGGCTCAGAGAAAGAGTTCAGCTGTCAGGCCCCTGAAAGACCCATCACTGAGTCTTTGAGCCATCACACGCCCAGGTATCTGAGTGAGAAATAGTTTGGTTGGCATGCTCCTGGCAGGCCCACCCTTGATCAGAGACCCTGACACTGGAAAATCAGTCCTGAACATCCTAACATTCCATATGCCCACACCCCCAGCCTGAGAATCAGTCCAGTAACTACATCTCCAGTGAGCCATCTCTTGAGATGACTGACCCACAGGGTGCATGTGCACACCTCCAGCCTGTGAACCAGCTCAGCAATATCTCCCCTAGCAAAACCATGCTACTACTGCCACAAACCTCCATAGCATATGTAACTGAGTCACTCACAGATACAACAGAAGTGGATTACACCTGAATAAAATAAATAGAGTCTACACTGCTGCATCCATCCAGGACAAAGCCATTGCATTCTACTCAATTGACACACTAGGATGCATTTGCAGGTGCAAGTCTTTTCCCATGAAAGTCACTCTACAAAATTCAGAAAGATGACTGTTCTACCAGATGCACAGATATCAACACAGGGAAACAAGAAACATGAAAAACAAGGTAACATGACACTCCCAAAAAACAAAACAAGGCTCCAGTAACTGATCTCAAGGAATCACTCTCAAGGAATCACAAATTGCCAATTTGATGGAAAGAGAATTCAAATTTATGATCTTAAGAAAGCTCACTGAGATATAAGAGAATCTGGACAAACAGTTCAATAAAATCAGAAAAATAATTCACAATCTGAATGAAAAACTCAACAAAGTTATAGATATTTAAAAAATCAAGCAGAAATCTTTGAACTGAAGAACTTATTAAATGAAATAAAAAAAGAACTGAGAGTCTCAATAACAGACTAGATCAAGCAGAAGAAATAATTTCCGATCTTGAAGATAGCAGTTTTGAAGACAAAAAAAAAGAAACTTTAAAAAAGAATGAACAAAGCTAACCAGAACTATGAGATACTATTAAGTGAAAAAGCATTTGGATTATGGGCATTCCAGAAGGAAAAGAAAACAAAGAGGATATTGAAAACCCATTTAAAGAAATAATAGCTGAAAACTTCTCTAGTCTTGGGAAAGATGCAAGCATCCAAATCCAGGAAGTTCAAAGATCCCCAAATAAATTCAACCCAAATATGTCATCTCCCCTACATTGTAGTCAAACTATCCAAAGTTAAAGACAAAGATAATTCTAAAAACAGCAGGTGAAAAACAGTAAGTCACTTATAAGGGAATCCCCATTAGACTAACAGCAGACTTCTCAGTAGAAACCCTAAAGGCCAGGAGAGAATGGACTGATATATTCAAAGTACTTAAAGAAAAAAAACTACTGGCCAAGAATATTACACCCAGCAAAGCTATCTTTCAGAAATGAAGAAGAAATAAAGTCTTTCTCAGACAAGCAAAAGTTAAGGGAGTTCATCACCATCAGACAGGCCTTACAAGAAATGCTTATGGGAGTCCTATGTCTAGAAGAGAAAGAACAATAGCAACCATCATAAAAATATCCCAAAATATAAAGCTTACTGTAGAGTAAATACACAAATTAGAAAGGTAAAGGAATCAAAGATTATCAATACAGAAAACCACCAAACCTCAAGGATAAACATTAAGAAAGGAACAAAAAAACAAAGGATACACAAAATAATCTGAAAACTACCAACAAAATGACAGGAATAAGACTTCATATATCAGTAATAACTTTGAATGTAGGTGTAGATTAAATGCCCCAATTTAAAGACATAGACTGGCTGAATGAATTTAAAAAAATGATCCATCTATATGCTGCCTATGAGAAATACACCTTACCTACAAAAACATGCATAGACCGAAAGTGAAGGGATGGAATAAGATATTCCATGCAAATGGAAAACAAAAGTGAGCAAGATTAGCTATAATTATGTCAGATAAAACAGATTCTAAATCAAAATCTGTACTAAAAAAATAGAAGATCATATGATGATAAAGGGATGAATACAGCCAGAGGATATAACAATTATAAATACATATACGCCCAACACTGGAACACCCAGATATAGAAAGCAAATATTATCAGATCTAAAGGGAGAGATACACACCAATACAATAATAGTTGGGGACTTTAACACCCCAATCTCAGCATTAGACAGATCATCAAGACAGAAAATCAATAAGGAAACATTGGACTTAAATGGCACCATAGAGCAGATGGACCAAACAGACATATACAAACATTTCATCCAACAGATGCAGAATACACATTGTTTATATCAGCACATAGAACATTTTCTATGATTGACCATATGTTAGGTTACAAGATTAATGTTAAATGTTGAGGATCAAAAATCCTATTATGTTCATTGAAAGGTGGGGTCTTGAAGAGGTGATTAGATTATAGGACCATGCAGTAGGGAATGGATTAATAATGGTGCTCAGGGGTGTGGTTCTGAGGGCTTTAGAAAAAGGGTACATGAGAAGTTAGTCTTTTTCTCTTCCACCATTTTCTGCCATGTGAGACCCCTAGGTTACTGCCACCACCACCAAGACCCTCACCAGATGTGTCCCCTGGACTTTAGACTTCCAAGCCTCAGAAACTGTAAGCAATAAATTTCATTTTCTTATAAATCACCCAGTTCCAGATATTTTGTTATAAGCAACAGGAGAAGACTAATACACTACCCCAAACGATCTACAGATTCAATGTAATCCCCATCAAACTGCCAATTACATACCTCACAGGAATAGAAAAAACAATTCAAATATTTATGTTGGAACAACAGGAGACCTCAAATAGCCAAAGAAATCTTGAGCAAAAAGCAAAGAACAAAGCAAGCAGTATCACACTCCCTGAATTCAAAATATACTGCAAAGCAAAGTAATCAAAACAGTATGGTACTGGCACAAAAACAGACACAGAGACCAGTGGAACAGAATAGAGATTTCAGAAATAAATCCACCTACCTACAGCCCACTGATTTTTGACAAAGGAGACAAGCAAATACATTGGGAAAAGGACAGTCTCTTCAATAAATGGTGCTAGGAAAATTGGAGATCCATACACAGAAGAAACTAGACCCCTTTCTCTCACCATGTACCAAAACCAATTCAAAATGGATTAAAGACTTATAGATAAGACCAGAAACTATAAAACATCTAGAAGAAAACATAGGGGAAACACTTCAGGACATAGGTCCAGGTAAAGACTTTATGAACAATACTTCAGAAGAACAGGGAATAAAAGCAAAAATTAACAAATGAGACTATATCAGACTAAAATGTTTCTGCACAGCAAAGTAAACAATCAACAGAGCAAAGAGACAACCTGCAGAATGGAAGAAAATATTTGCAAATTATGCATCCAACAAGGAATTAATATCCAGAATATACAAAGAATTCAAACAATTCGATAGTAAAAAAACAAATACTCTGATTAAAAATTGGGAAAGGAAATGAATAGACATTTTTCAAAGAAGATGTACAAATGGCCAACAGACATATGAAAAAGTGCTCAACATTGCTAATCATCAGAGAAATGCAAATCAAAGCCACAATGAAATATCATCTCATTCCAGTTAAAAGGACCATTATCAAAAAGACAGAAATTAACAAATGCTGGTTAAGATGCAGAGAAAGGGTAACTCTTACACATTGTTGGTGGGAATGTAAATTAGTATAGCCACTGTGGAAAACAATATGAAGATTTCTCAAATAACACGTAGAACTACCATGTGATCCAGAAATCCCATTACTGGGTATATATCCAAAGGAATGGAAATCATCACGTTGAAAGCATACCTGCACTCTCATGTTTATCATGGCTCTATTCACACTAGCCAAGCATTGGTACCAACCTAAATCTCCTTCCACAAATGACTGGATAAAGAAAATGCGGTATATATACACAATGGAATACTACTCAGCCATAAAAACATTGAAATTCTACCATTTGCAGCAACATGGATGAGCTTGAAGAAAATTATATTAAGTGAAATAAGCCAGGCATAGAGAAATACCACATGTTCTCACTCATATGTGGAAAAAAAGTTGATCTCATAGAAGTAGAGAGTAGAATAATAGTTAGTAAAGACTGTTGGGGGGAAGTGGAAGAGGGGATAGGGAGAGGGTGGTCAATGGGTACAAAATATTAGAGAGACAGGAAGAATGGGATCTAGTGTTCTATAGTAATATACGGAGATCACAGTCAACAACAAAGTACTGTGTATCCTTGAATAACTAGTCACAATGATGTCAAATATTCCTAACACAAAGAAGAGACAAACATTTGGGGTGATGGATATACCAAACACCCTGATATGATCATTGCACACAGTATGAATGCACCCAATTATCAATATTGTATGCCATAAATACATACAATTACCTTGGGTCAATTCAGAAAAAAGAGAGAGAAATAGTAGAATAGTGGATACCAGAGGCAGGGTGGGGTGGGCAGTGAGGAAAGGCTGGTAGATTTATACACAGTTACAAAGTTGCAGTTAGATAGGAAGGATAAGTTCTGGCACCCTAGGATGACAGCAGCTAATAATACTGTATTGTCTATTTCAAGATAGCCAGAAATGAATCTCGAATGTTATAATACAAAGAAATGTTTAGGTGATAAATATGCCAACTATTCTGATTAGATTATTATACAATATATGGATGTATTGAAACAACAAATTATACTCCGTGAACAGGTACAAGGAAAAAAATTCAAAAATCACACACTATGTAATATATGGTTTACTTCAGAATAATCCTTGGCATGGGGGAATGGATGACGGTGTAGGTAAAAAAGACAAACCACGTATTGACTGTTGTGGATACTGAAAGCTGGCACACCAGATTCATCATTTTACTGTCTTTGATTTCATACATGATGGAAAATTTTCAAAATAAAAAGTTATTTTCTTTCTTTTCATGTAGATCACACAGAAGTGTGATGATTAGAATTACAATTAGGTACAGGTATATTTCAGAGTTTTACCAATGGAAATGAATGTAGAAACCAACTCTAGCTTGAGAAAGAAATAACAAAGAATCTGTTCTGTAGAATACACGGCACACAATAAAAACAACCCTAAGTTTTATTCTCCTTTATTGCTAGAGAGGGTAGGACTCTTGCAGCTCTATCTTGAGCTCTTTTCTTCATGATTATTTGACTTGAAGATGAGGGGTAAGGATGGAGAATACCAGGGAGGGGATACTAACTGTAGTGGATTGAATTATGTCCCCCCCCAAACCCACTGAAGCTTGAATTGTGTCCCCCAAGTTTTATGTATTAGAAACTTAGCCCCCACTGTGACTGTTAAGAGGGTGGGAAATCTTATTATGGTAATTAAATGGTGGAACCTTGAAGAGGTGATTGGATTATAGGACCCTGTAGTAGTGAATGGATTAAAAAGGGTGGTCAGCGCGTGGTTCTGAGGGCTTTAAAAGAAGAGGAGAGTCTGTCTGTCTGTCTGTCTGTCTGTCTCTCTCTCTCTCTCTCTTTCTCTCTCTCTCACTCTCTCTTCTTCCACCATCTTGCAATGTGAGACCCCTGGGTCACTGTCGCCACCACCAGATGGACTTTGGACTTCCAAGCCTCAGAAACTGTAAGCAATAAATCTTGTTTTTCTTTATAAATCACTCAGTTCCATGTATTTTGTTATAAGCAACAGAAATGGACTAATACACTAACATAGATCAAAACAGACCTTTTTCATGTTTATGGATATTCAAAAGATTTCTGTGTAAGCCAGCCAATTCAGAGGAAGAGGCACCATGCCATGGAAGAAATAGTTTTTTTCCAAAAGAACCAAAGTTGTGTCTCAATTTCCAGAAATTTGTAATCCCAATCTCACTAATTTCTTCATGAGTGAATAAAGGAGTATCTTTTTCTGTTCTGTGACATGTACCAAACTGGTAATAGAGAAACTCAGTAGTAATTCATTCAGCCAATATTTATTGATCATCTACTAGCTGCCAGGCCCTATCCTAGGAATGAGAAACATTGACTAAATGGAAATAATGAATGGGTCTGTGCAGACACATCTTTCTAAATACCTAGGAGTTTCCGGCTATGAATGCTCAGGCCGAGGGGCACACAGCTCAGTGTGCGTGTATCCTCCCATCTTGTTACCTTCATGCCCCTTCGAGACAGGTGGTGGGGGCTTCCTTTCAACAGGGATCAACAGGACCATGCATTGCTCCCCCGTCACCATGGAGAGCTCTGCACTGACTCCGGTTATCGCCAGTGTCCATCTCAGGAGAAGGATCAGGCGCTAGCTCCTATGGGGATCCGTTTTCCTATCCCCACATGAACACCCTTTCCCCACGTTGGGGTCTTCAATGCTACTGTTTCCAGGTTTGCCTATGGCTCTTAGAAAAGTAAAATTAAATTCTTCATTTGTCCTGTATTTCCACAACCACAGAATAAGTGATATATGTGTGCAGTATTCAACAGTGCCACACTGGGCCACTGTCCTTCCGAGGTGGCTGGGGATGGGTGCTGCCCAGGCCTCCTGCAACAGAAGTGCACACTGAAGCTCCCCTCCAGGCTGTCTTTTGAGGGGATTGTCTGTGTTTTTCTGTCAAAGTGTGTCCGTGCAGAACAAGATGCTTGACACATAACAGGTGTTTGAGAAATCTTTGTGGAATGTATGGAGTGAATGAGGAATAAATCTGTGGCTCAGTACATCAGCAGTGAGCTCAGTTTACAGTCTGCCTCTTCTGTTTGCTTTATGGTCCATGTCAAGATGCCATGAATTTAAGTGGACAAAAATGTTTGAATGTCTTTAAATGCCCCTCAGTGTTGAGTCCTGTGCTCTTGCAAAATTAGGAAGAAAACAAATTTACCTCAGTGCAGCCACAGTGTTCGCTGCTTTCTGGAATAAGGCAAAAGCCTTTACATGAAGAATAAAGTAATTTGGGAGAGCAAACCACTCTTTAAGCAGAAAACAGATTAGGATTTAGAAATACAGGAATTCTGAGATCAAATATTTTCTTTGACTTTTTTTTTTTTTTTGTCTTTGTATTTCAGAAGTTGGGCTTTTGAAAAAGAACACTTCTCTATTCCTTTTTTTTTTCAAATAGTTTATACACTATGGTCTGACTTTTTTCTCCTGAAGCAATTGTTCTAGTTGCTAGGATATAAAAGAGTCTGGGGCATAAGAGGAACAGCAGAGATCAGAGAAACACAATATCCAGCTGTCAAAATCAGAGCATTGTTTTCTTTTCAATAAGGTTGACTCCTGGAAACATTCTTGAGTTGCTTTTTTTTTTTTTCTTTAACAATATTAGCTACCCTGAAGCCTGAGACACATTTGGACTTATAACTTATTCTCCAAGTTAATATGGACTAACTTCAAAGAAATCTAATTAACATATTTCTAATTATAAAATTGAGAACTTAAAATAATTAAATGCACCTAATAAGACCTAATATGAAACTTCAAACACCTTCTGGGGTCATGAGAAAATAAACTTTTAATTTCTTTTTGCCTAGTTTCAAATCCATTAACAACCAAAACAAAGTTTGAGTGCAACAGACTTCATATCAATTTAATCTCATAAAACTTCTGTATTTTTTACCAAAGACTGTTTATGTAAGCTAACTTGGGAATGAAACTATAATTTAGATTGTTAAAATAAATTTACCTATCTGATTAAATGTGTTTCTTTGTGTCCTCAAATAAGAAACTCAAGCTTTTGTTTGTAATACCTAAGTAATAATTTTTAACTTTAAAAGCCTCTTACTGTTATTTAAAACCCAAATGGTGTAAACCTGATGATTCTAGAAAAAAGAAATTACTTGGGTCAGTATTTTCTCAAAGTCTATTAATTTAAAACACTTGTAAAATAGTCTCTGAGACCCAAAAGGATTCAATCTGTTTGGGAAAATATGTCAGGCATGAGCTTTCAATTTTCCACTTAACTTTGTTTTACTGATTTAAAATAAAAGAGTTGTTTCTAGTCATAATTAAAAGATTTTAAGCAGCTGCATGACTTTGTTTTTCAGTGCTCAAAGGGACTTGTTTTTCTATAAATATGTAAATGTATCAAAGAAAATAAAGGAATTTTGTGTGCCTCCAAGGTATGCTAGCTCATTAGGGACAGGAATCTGGCAAATACAACCAATAAAAGAAATAAACAAACTAGTTCCCTGGTGCCCTGGATGCCTCAGTAGTTCCAAGGGCTTTCTCCAAGGGGCCATTTTCACCAGAGATAAATTGCTCATCCTTAGGGGTGTATAAATTTCTTCGCAATGAAGCACTTTGCTCCGTACTCACTGGTGAGATGAGGAAGAGAGAAAAACAGGCTTCTAGTCTCTAAAGACCCCTGGAAAGTCTGGTGTAAGTAAGAACTTGCCTTTGGAACTGTGAACAAAGCCGGCATTCCATAACTCGCTTGGTGAAAATGCTGGAATACAGTGAACCCTAAGAAAATGCAGGCCTGTGTTCACCGTCCTCGCAGGGGCCCCCTTTCTACTGCACTCCCAGCTCTCTTCTTCCTCTGGCTCCTGCTGCCTCTGGGGACCCATCCCACGGAAGCTCATCATCCACCCCCACCAACAAGAAAACACACGTGTGCACACAGCACGCAGGAAATGTCCCCACTCTCTCTCATCAGGGTGCCTCATCAGTGTCCCAAGAAGTCTTCATGCTGAGCCAACAGCAGACACACACACACAGCTTGCCAGAGCCAGGCTCATCCTGCTGGAAAGTGCCCAGAAGTGGAAACAAAGAAATCTGAGTGTGACCTCCCAGTTCTGTCACCAATTACTGGGTTCAGCCCTGTGGACAAATTATTTGTGTCCTCTGGGTTTCAGGTTCCTCATCTGTTAAGTAAAGAATATGTAGTAAATGATCTCCAAGTTGCTCTCAGTTCAAATATGATCTTAACTCATATTGAGGTTTTCAAGGCTGATAAGGACTGGTCACGGTCCCCATTCTCAACCCTGGGGAATTTTTATTTAACAACAGCCTTAAAGCTTTGTGATCTCCAGACACTCTTTCCCTTAGAACCGTATTGTCCCTAGAGTTACCAGAGAGAAAGGAGCCTTAAATTCAACATGAGGATTAAGCCTGAAAAGGTATGAGCATGACCAGAACCTTTACAACCCCAGAAGCCTTCATTGTGACCTGACCCGTCCCCCAAAAAATGTTTTCCACAGAGTCCCATTTGTTACTTATGTAGGAAACACACACATGCACCTGCCTGTCTGCAGCACAACTACCGCCACAGCAGTGCAGGAAAAGTCTCATCCCATCACCCTCAGCTGTAGTTTAGTTTAAATTCGTCGGTTGAACACACGCTGTCTACCTTTTTCTTCCATTTGCTACTCCTCATGAAAACCCCCATTCCTCAGTCCCAAAAGCAGAATGGCACATCTCCCCTTGTCTAGTGTAGATGAGCGGAGTCTTGGGACAGTTTGTTCCTCTTTGAGTGTTATGAGATCAGTCTGTGTTTCTCCGTGTCCCATCCAGCAAGATCCTGGCCACAGCCCTGGATGCATGCCCCGCCAGTCTCTTAACCACTTTTGTGGGTCAAAATGTGTTCCTCCTCCATAGGGCACATAACCCGCCGACTATGCACAAGTTTATCTTTCCACTGCTGTAAGGACAGCCCTCCCTGTTGCTGTTTTAAAACCTCCTGGGTGCTCCGGTGTGTGTGGCTATGCACCCAGCCCCTCTGTCTGCGTCGAGGAGGAGAGAACCCTCCTCTCAGTTCAACAAGGGCTATAGAACAGGAAAGACCAGCAGTGGTGATCTCTTCCAGGG
>NW_007727613.1:71287-72064 GCF_000696425.1 Galeopterus variegatus | reverse complement strand
ACTATGCACAAGTTTATCTTTCCACTGCTGTAAGGACAGCCCTCCCTGTTGCTGTTTTAAAACCTCCTGGGTGCTCCGGTGTGTGTGGCTATGCACCCAGCCCCTCTGTCTGCGTCGAGGAGGAGAGAACCCTCCTCTCAGTTCAACAAGGGCTATAGAACAGGAAAGACCAGCAGTGGTGATCTCTTCCAGGGCCCAGCTGACATCCTCTTCTGGCCAAATAACCTCTAGAAACCTCAGAGGTTTTGTTGCAACTCATAAGCAAAGTTTCAGAGTTCATGAAGCCTCTACAGTCTGCTGCTATTTCCCAGGTTGCAAGCGTACACCTGGAACATCTTGTCCAGGGCCCTGTCTTATGAGATTGCTGTGACCAAACCTCCCTTCATTTCCCAGTCTTGCTCAGCATCAGCTTGCATGAATCTCCAACATGAGTCTTCTGGGGTGAGAGAAGTTCAAGTTCAGCTGTGAAGCTTCTCCTAGAAAAATGTGAGAACTTGCAGGAGGAAAATGCCCTCCCCACCCCCACCCCCACTTTTTTTTAATGTACTTCAGCCGTAGATTTCAGACAAATTTGATATAACTAGTATCTTACTAAAATGAGGGGGGTGGGAGTGTGAAATCTGAGTTTATAATTTCTCTCCTCTCTCTCTAAATGATGTTGACCTTTCAGAGGACAGGAATGAAATTCAGGAGACCAGAGTTCTAATTCCAGTTTGGTCACTGCATTCAGTTTTCACAGGCTAGTCACTTCAAGTTCTCAAGTCTCAACCTCTCTCT
>NW_007727613.1:69120-70681 GCF_000696425.1 Galeopterus variegatus | reverse complement strand
TCAACCCTAAGAAATACTAACCTCACTTTACAGATGAGATAAGTGAGGCACAGAGAGGTTGAACAACATACCCAAGATTGCACAGCTAAGGAACAGTGAGCTGGGATTTGAACCCAGGGTCCAGCACCACAGTCTATGCTCTTAACCACTCCATGAAGCTCTACTGAGACCTGAGTGCTTTGTGTTCCAAACTGAAAGGTATAAGGATTTGCTGGGAGGTAAGAGAGAAATTGGTTTAAAAAAAAAAAATAGCCAAGAGTAGCAGGTAATTTTATAATGCAGGTGTCAACTGGTTCTTCCCCTCTTCTCAGGATCTCAGGATCCAGTCATGTGATCATCCTCAGCATGTGATATTTGAAGCATCAGCCAAGAATTCCACGAATTTCTAGGTGCTGGAAACATCATGAATATTTTTCCTATTGGCTTCCTATTTCTGTGATGGCACAAAACAAATCCTATTCTCACAGTATATTTGTGGATAAATAAAGCAATAATGAAAAAGAAATTGTCCTGAANCCTATTCTCACAGTATATTTGTGGATAAATAAAGCAATAATGAAAAAGAAATTGTCCTGAAATGTCACGTGTTCACCCCAACTCTGGCATTTCACTGGCCTTCCTAACCTCAGCCTCTTTTCATTTCCTTCCTGCCACCTTTCTCTCCTTCTCATCTTCCCACCCCAGTCACCCACCATCACTCCCCCCAAATATAACAAATCCTCCTTCTGGTCTTAATCTGCTTGGGCCTGCTCTTGAAAATCTCACCCTCTACCCCAAGGGGTGTATCAAACAAAGAAATTCTGGTGCCAGCTGTTCAGATAATAACATTTGTTCTCCCTCATTACAATTTGATAATGATGTGAGTAAGTGTGATGAAAGAGAGCGGGTGTGTTTGCGTAGAGCAGAAAATGACTTAGGATGCCAGAGGATGTCTAGGTCCGATGTGGCCCGTTCTTGATGTTTGATCCCCTCCACCCCTGCCAACAAAGGGTCTAAATGAAGCCCTTTGGAAGCAGGAACATGTGGTGAATGAGATAGACCAGAAGTCCACCTGCAAAGTTTATGTTCTAGAAGCAGAGATGGACAATGAATAAACAAACTGAGCACACAATGCAGTGTCAGGCAGGGATAGTGCCGGGGAACAAACTAGAGCAGATCAATGGATAGAAAGTGAAAGTGGAGGGGGAGGGATTTTGAATAATGTGGTCAAAGAAGACACCTCTGAGAGTCTACCTGAGCAGAGACCAGAACAAAGTGAGGGAGTGAGCCATGTACATGCCAGCGGAGTAACAGCCACAAGGTTGATGACAGTGGCAAGAGGACATGGCTGTCGAGGACGAGTGTGGCAATAGAGTTCAGGCCACTGTGTCCCATCCAGTGCAGATGGGAGGGGAGGGTACTGACCTACATGCACACAACTTTTTACTTTTAATCAGTGAAATACCTTGAACACATGATTCTATAAATATATATCTTTTTCTTAAAGACCTACAGACAGAGTTGTATATTTCTTTATATTAGCTATGTTTTATGTTTGTTAATTTTTTTGCCAAATTTAATT
>NW_007727613.1:66664-68312 GCF_000696425.1 Galeopterus variegatus | reverse complement strand
ATATTTCTTTATATTAGCTATGTTTTATGTTTGTTAATTTTTTTGCCAAATTTAATCCATAATAAAAATGGGTAAAAACAATGGTTTCAGTAGTAACTGTGTTGTTTCCTCAAATTATTTTGTTACCTGAGAATTCAATCAACCTGTTTCCCATGCCACTTTATTAGAATTATTGTCATGTAGCATGATATGTGATTCCTTTAGCCCAAGCCCATTCAGGGACATTTAGCTTCCTTCCTGAAATATCTCCCTTTGTGGGTGTGATGTGTGCTCTCCTGCTCACCACTCCCTGTTCCTATATTTCTGTCTACTCTTTCTCTTCTCTTTATAAGGTTTCCTACTTCCATTCCCCTGAACATTGATGCTGCCCAGGGCTCTGTCCCCTGCCCTCTGCTCTTGTTTCTTTATATACTCTCCAAACATCTCTAAAAACTGTGCATTGCTTTCCTGTACACAGTACCAGCATGAACAAGTGGAATTTGAAATTTAAAACACAATACCATTTATGTTAGCACCTTCAAACATAAAATACTTAGGTAAAAATCTAACAAAAAATATGCAAGATCTATAAGAAGAAAACTACAAAATTCTGACGAAATATATCAAAGAAGCTCTCTGCTCTGCCATTTTCTGCCATGTGAGAGCCGTGCATTGCTTTAAAGCCACCACCAAAGAAGACCCTCACCAGATGTGTTTCCTGAACTTTGGATTTCTCAGCCTCTGAAATTCCTACCACCAGAACAGAAGGCAAGAAAGGCTCCTGTGACCAGGGACCCAAGCAGAAGACCTGGGCATCTATCCCACTACCTGAACAAAAAGCAAGAGAGCATCCTGAAACCGGGGACCTAGGCGAAAGTCCTGGGCAGCCTCCCATCACCCCAAGAGAAGGCAAGATCATACCACAAACACCACTTCTGTGTAGGTGATCCACCACGGCCACTTCCACAGCTACTATTGCCACAGGGGTGGCTCACCACCACAGCAGCAGCCAGGACCACCCTGCAGGAAGGCCACTGCACACTCAACTGCACTGACACAAGGACAGTCACCAGTGGAGCCTGCAAATAGAGGAAGAAGTCTTATTCCTCAAAGCCCACTCCATAGTAACAGATGAAACAACTGCTCTACCAGATGATCAGACATCAATGTAAAGATACTAGAAATATAAATAAATAAAAAAACATGACACAACCAAAGGAATACAGTAATTCTCAAGTATCAGACCCCATAGAGCAGGGAATTCTGAGCAATGATCTTCAGAAAATTCAAAGAGATAAGAGAAAACTCAATCAGATAAGACAATAAAATGAGAAAAAATATCCAGGATATGACTCTACCAATAAACTCTTAGAGCTGATAAGCAAGTTCAGTAATGTTTCAGGATACAAAAGCGACATCCTGAAATAGTAGCATTTTTATACTCCAATAATGAACTAGCAAAAAAAGAAATCAAGAAAGCATGCTCACTTATAATAGTCACCAAAAAAGTGAAATACCTGGGAATCAATTTAACCAAGGAGGTAAAAGATCTCTACAATGAGAACTAGAAAACACTACTGAAAAGAAACTAAAGGGGACACAAAAAGGTGGAAAGACATTCTATGCTCTTGGATTGGAAGAATTAACATTGTGAAAATGTCTATACTAC
>NW_007727613.1:60699-65357 GCF_000696425.1 Galeopterus variegatus | reverse complement strand
TAACCAAAATATACAAGGAACTCAAACAACTTCACGGTAAAAAAACAAATAATCTAATTTTTAAAATGTGCAAAGGTGCTAAATAGACATTTTTCAAAGGAAGACATACAAATGGCCAACAGGAAAAAATGCTCAACATCACTATTCATCAGGGAAATGCAAATGAAAAACACCCTGAGATATCATCTTACCCCAGTTAGGCTGGCCATTATTAAAATGAGGATAACAAATGCTATTGAGGCTGTGGAAATTCTTCTACACTGTTGGTGGGAATGTAAAATAGTACAGCCTTTGTGGAAATCTGTATGGAGGCTTCTCATACAGCTACAGATAGAACTACCATAAAATCCAGCAATCCCACTTCTGGGGATATACACAAAGGATTGAAAATTATCATGTCGAGGGGATAACTGCACTCCCATGTTCATTGCAGCTCTATTCACAATAGCTGAGATATGGAACCAACATAAATATCTACCACTGAATGACTGGATAGGATAAGAAAAATGTGGTATATGTACACAATGGAATACTACTCAGCCATAAAAAAGAATGAAATTCTGCCAATTGCACCAACATGAATGAGCTTGGAGAAACATTACATTAAGTGAAATAAGCCAGGCACAGAAAGAGTAATAACACATGTGCTCATTCATAAGTGGGTGGTAAGAAAGAAGGAACAAAGAAAAAGAAGAGAGAGAGAGAGAGAGAGAAAGGAAGGAAGAGAGAAAGAAAGGAAGAGAGAAGGAAGAAAGGAATGAAAGAAAGATGACAATAATATGTTGAACTCTCAGAAGGAAAGAACAAATCTGTGGTTACTGGAGATGGGATGGGGGAGGGAGAGGGGTCTAGGGAGAAACTGTGGAAGGGGCAAAAAGAATAATTATTATTTGTAACAGTGAATATGCTAATAATATTGATTTGACCATCACATATTGTACAAAAATAGTGATAGTCAACCCTGTACATCCAAAATATGTATAATCATTATGCTTCAATAATAAAGTAAATAAATAATACAACACCCACATTATTTCAAAAAAAAGTCAAAGAAGAACTAAATAAATGAAGAGATATTCCATGTTCATGGATAGGAAGACTCAATATTGCCAATATGTTGGTTCTTCCCAATTTGCTCTTCAGATTCAATACAAATCTAATCAAAATATCAGCAAGTTATTTTTGTATATCAACCACTAGTTCTAAGGTTTATGGGGAGAGACAAAGACCCAGAATAGCCAACTCAGTTTTAAAGAAGAACAGAGTTGGAGGACTGACACTACCTGACTTCAAGGAATACTCTAAAACTACAGTAATCAAGACAGTGCAATATTGGTAAAAGAACAGACAAATAGATCAATGGAACAGAATAGAGAGTCTAGAAATTAACACACATAAATATAGTTAACTAATCTTTGGCAGAGGAGCAAAGGTAATACAATGAAGCAAAGATAGTCTCTTCAACAAATAGTGCTGGAACAACTGGATACCACATGCAAAAAAAATGAATCTAGATGAAAACCTTAGACTCCTCAGAAATATTGACTCAAAATGGATCACAGAACTACATATAAAACTAGAAGATGACAGAGAAGAAAACCTAGATGATCTTGGACATGGCGATGACTTTTTAGATAAAACACCAAAGGCACAATCAATAAAAGAAATAATTGATAAGTTAAAATTTATTAAAATTAAAAACTTCTGCTCTGCAAAAGACAATTTCAAGAGAATTAGAAGACAAGCCACAGACTGGGAAAAAATATTTGCAAAAGACACATCTAATTGAGGATGATTATGCAAAATATACAAAGACAGAAAGACTTTTGACAAGTCATCTACTTAAGGTTTTTTATATGTATATTTGAAGTTACCTTGATGATCTTTCCTCTTCCCATTAAAGGAAAACGGCTTGCAAAGACAGGGCTCCTAACATGTCAAATTTTTTAAATTATATAAAATGACTTAAGTCAATCTAAATTCTTTTATATTTCTATTCCTTGCAAGAAAAGACAAATAGCAATGGAAAAGGAAAGTGAAAGAATTCTTATTTGTGGGTGAGATGAGAGAGTCAAACATAAATCTTTAACTAAAATATTCCAGACATATTTTGACTCATAGCAAATATAAGCTATGTGATAAACCTCAAAAAGAAATGGGAACTTATTCTGTTGGCCTTTGCCATATTACTGCAGATAATTCTCACCAAGAAGAAATTCTCGGGCCGAGCCCATGGTGCACTTGGGAGGGTGCGGCGCTGGGAGTGCAGCAGTGCTCCCGCCGCGGGTTCGGATCCTATATAGGGATGACCGGTGCGCTCACAGCGCTCACTGGCTGAGCGTGGTGCGGCCGTTCTCAAAAAGGACAAAAAAAAAAAAAAGAAGAAGAAGAAATTCTGTTAGGGAATCACTGGATTAATCCTGCACCTCATTTCTACTACTAATCTTAATAAAATTGAACATGTTTTTGTGCTTGCTCTCTTGAATCAGAATTCAAAGCCTCTTGTAATTCCATCTACCTATTCTGACTTTCTTTCTCAGCATTTAGCATATTAATGCAATGGTTATGGTTTGACTCTGGAGCGAGCCAGTCTGTCTGGGTCCCAAGCACAGGTGTGCCCCAAATTAGCCATGCTTCATCTGGGACAAGTCATTTGACCTCTCTTTGCCTCACTTTTCCCAGTTATTAAATGGAGATCATAATGGTAAATCCTCATAAGACTGTTGTGAGGATTAAGACAGTTAATACTTGAAAAGCACTGAGAATCACACCTGGCTCTAAGCAAGTGCTCGGAAAATGTCAGCTTTGGTTCATATTACACATTTGCAGACTGCTACTTGCCCAAACATGAAGTTTCCTCAGACTCAGGCCATGAATTCCGTGTCCCATGCAATTGTAGCTGTGGTGTCTATGGTTTATATATCTATACACGGCTGCTGTTGAGGAAATAAACCACTGCTGCATAATTTAGAATTCATCTGGCTTTTGTCTCCCATTCCTGGAGGGAGCCTCTAAACCTTTCAAATTTCCCAGGTGGTAGGAGTGTTATTATTCATGGTGGGTTCCTGAGACCATGCCTGAGTTTATGCCAATGAGGCAATAGGATGGGGACAAGACTAACTATGTGATTAGAGATTTGGGACGTTGAGCCACATAATATCAGACTGACCACCATGGAAGGGAAGAGGCTGGAGATTGAATTCAACCTGTTGACCAGTGGCTCAATCAAGCATGCCTATATAATGAAATCCCAATAAAAACTCTATTGTGGAAAGGTCCCCAGAGAGCTCTCTTTCTCTTTCTGCCATGTGAGGATACAGCAAGAAGTCAGCAGTCTGCAACCCAGCAAGAGGGCCCTCACCAGAACCCAACCATGCTGGCCCCTGAATCTCTGACTTGCAGCTTTCAGAACTGTGAGAAATAAAAATCTACTGTATAAAGCCACCCAGCCCAAGTACTTTATTATAGCAGCCTGAACTAAGACAGTCAGTAAAAGGGTGCTTCAAAAATCCAAACCCTGAGCAATTTCAGGCTCTCTGCTCACTTGTAGACATACAGGGCCATGGTCCAGTGCAGGATGTTTAATTGGATGGGGTAGTCTCATAAGTTAATTACCCTCTTGTCTTATTTTACCCAAACAAGAATACAGATCCAGGTTTCCATTTACAGGCAAGGGAAAAGTGCAAGCCATTTCCTAGGCTAGCGGATGTCAAAACACACAAAGGAAACACAACAAACAGCCCCTCTTGCAGGTAAAGTGGGCATCTCTTGCAACACTCCATTCCGGTAGTGGGGTTTGTGGTCAAAATGAGACTTCTCATCAACCAAATCATGCTTTAGTTTTTCATGGATAGAGCAAAACAACAAAACAGATGTCCCTGAGTTGAGCTATAAGCAAAAATACAGCAATTAAGTTAATTTCTCTGTATTATCTTTTCTTTTATAAAAAATTTTGGTAAAAAATACATAACAAAATTTACCATTTACCCATTTTAAAGTGTACAGTTCTGTGGCATTCATTATATTCACACTGTTGTGCAACCATCACCACCGTCCATCTCCAGAACTTTCTCCTCTTCCCCAGCTGAAACTCTGTGGCCATTAAACACCAACTCCCCACTGTTTTCTCCTCCAGCCCCTGGCAACCACCATTCTTTTGTCTCTATAAATTTGATTTCTCTAGGGGCCTCATGGGAGTGGAATTATACAGTATTTGTCCTTTTGTGACTGGATTATTTCACTCAGTATAATGTTTCCAAGATTCCTCCATGTTGTAGCATGTGTCAAAATTTCCTTCCTTTAGAAGGCTGAATAATATTTCTTTGTATGTGTATACCACACTTTGTTTAACCATTCATATATCAATGGACATTTGGGTTGCTTCCACATTTTGACTGTTATAAGTAATGCTGCTTTAAACATGAATGATGTGGGCTGGATGATATGGGATATATCCTCCCCAAACTGGAGAGCTAACCCTCAGCACATCAGAATGTATTTGGAGATAGAGTCTTCAAAGAGGTAACTGATTTAAAATGAAATCATATGGGTGGGCCCTAAACCAATGATTGGCATCCTTATAAGGAGAGGAGATTCGGATGTGATGTGTGTAGGAGAGAAGACATGTGAAGACACAGGGAGAAGACAGCCAAGCCAAG